>NC_141614.1:19562998-19862998 GCF_047967505.1 Dipteris shenzhenensis | reverse complement strand
CCCTCAAGATGATGATTCTGGGGAATCGAAGAAGGAGTGATCATTACATTCCATCACACCCCTTTAATGGGAATGTCCTTCCTCTGCATCAAACCAAGAGCTAGTCGGTGTTTCTCGAATAGCTCTTTACCGAGTGGTTTGGTAAAGATGTCTGCAACATTTTCTTTGCTATCACAATGCTGCAGTGTGATGTCACCAAGTAACACTCTTTCTCTGATGAAGTGCTCTCTGACATCAATGTGCTTTGTTCTGGAGTGATATACTGGATTTTTGGCCAATGCTTGAGCCGATTGATTATCACAGTATATTGTTGTTGGCTTTGACTCATCAAAGTAATCTGTTTCTGACAATAGTCTTCTGAGCCATATAGCCTCACATGCACCTGTAGTGAGTGCCCTATATTCTGCTTCAGTCGAAGACAAAGAAACAGTTGGCTGTTTGTTTGACAACCATGATATAGCACCTTGACCAAGGAAAAATGCATATCCCTATGTCGATCTCCTGGTCTCATGATCTCCAGCATAGTCACTGTCACAGTATCCATGCAGCCGTGGATGACTTCCTCTGTATTCTATCCCAAATTGTCTTGTACCTCTGATGTATCTCAAGACTCTTTTGGCTGCATTCCAGTGAGACTGTTTTGGATTTGCCATAAACTGTGCTAGTGAGCTTACTGCATAACAAATATCTGGCCGTGTGATTGTCAGATATATAAGAGATCCAATGAGTTGCCTGTAGTATCTGTCATTGACTGTAGGCTTTTCTGAATCTTTAGTAAGTTTCAAACTCTGCTCCATGGGAGTGGCTGCAATCTTGCAATCTGCCATATGAAACTTCTTCAGGAGACTGTCAACATATTTGAGCTGACTCATAAATGTGCTATCTGAATCTCTCCAGAACTCAATTCCAAGACAATAGTGCATAAGTCCAAGATCTTTCATGTCGAACTCTGCAGATAAGTCTTGTTTTAGCTTTCTGATGAAGCTATCCTTGCTTCCTGTCACAATCAGATCATCTACGTACAAAAGTGCAATAGTAATATCTTCCCCTTGAACTTTGTAGTAGAGAGTATGATCTGCATTGGAGTTCATGTATCCCAGATCAGCAAAATACTTGTCAATTCTGTTGTACCAACTTCTGGGTGCTTGCTTTAAGCCATAGAGACTTTTCTTGAGATGGCAAACCTTGTTCTCCTGTCCTGGTTCAACATAACCGGCTGGTTGTTGCATGTAGACTTCCTCGTCTAGATAACCATTGAGAAATGCATTCTTGACATCAAGCTGATACACATTCCATTTACTGAGTGTCGCTAGTGATATCAAGAACCGTATGGAATCCATCTTTGCTACTGGAGCATAAGTCTCATCATAGTCTTGGCCATATTGTTGTGCAAATCCTTTGGCAACTAATCTGGCTTTGTATCTCTGAATACTGCCATCTGGATTGTACTTCACTTTGTATACCCATTTGTTGGCTATGGCCTTCTTTCCTGGTGGAAGGTCGCATAATTCCCAAGTGTTGTTTTTATACAAAGCATCCATTTCTTCATTCATTGCAGTTTGCCATTCTGGCTTATCTACTGCGTCTTCGAAGTACACTGGCTCTTCTGTAGCCATGATGGTAGTCATAAGAGCATAGTTGGTGGTTTCCACCTGAATTGCTTTGCCTTTCTGAGCATATGTCAATCTGGCTGGTGGTCTGCTTTCCCTAGTAGACCGTCTGAGCTGCTGTGACGCTGATTGAGGTGTTGCTGGCAATTCTTGCTCTTCTTCATCAACCTGTTCTGTAGATGACTATGAAGTCGATGCTTCTATGTCCTGTGTAGATGAGGTTTTCCATTCTGATTCCTCATCGAAGATTACATCTCTGGAGATAATGACTTTGCGGTTGATGGGATCATACAATTTGTATGCTTTACTTTCTTCACTGTAGCCAACCATGATGCATTTGCGTGATTTCGCATCCAATTTCCTGCGATGATCATCATGTATGTGGGCATATGCTATGCAACGAAATATGCGGAGATGCCCAATGCGTGGCTTGTGTCCAATGAATGCTTCATAAGGAGTCATACCTTGTATCGGTTCGGTAGGAAGCCGATTAAGCAAGTAGTTAGCTGTAGCTATTGCTTCTGCCCAATACTGATTCGGAAGATGCTTTTCACTAAGCATTGCTCTAGCACTGTCTGCTAAAGTCCCATTCTTCCTTTCAGCTATTGCATTTTGCTGAGGAGTATCTGCACATGTGAATTGTCTTCGAATGCCGTGAGTTTTGCAAAAGTTCATGAAGGCTGAAGACATGTATTCACCTCCTCTATCTGATCTCATGACCTTGATCTTTCTGCCTGTTTGGTTTTCTACCATGGCTTTAAATTCTTGAAATCTGGCAAACACTTCAGATTTCTCTTTCAGAAAGTAGACCCAACAATATCTGCTGTAGTCGTCGATGAAGGTCAAGTAATAAAGTGAACCATTGATGCTGCGGGTCTGGGCATAACCCCATACATCTGTATGAATTAAATCAAGAATACCTCGTGCACGAGAGGTACTTCTGACAAAGTTGGTTCGCTTTTGTTTGCCGAAGCAGCATGCTTCACAAACCTTTCCAAGAAACTCTAGCTTCGGAATCCCAATTGCCATATTCTGATTCCTTAGATCTAACAAGTACTTGAAGTTGACATGACCATATCTCTTGTGCCATTTTGCAGATAGTGGCATCGGTTGCATTTGAGCGGACATGGCATGCTTATCTGGTACTGTAGCTAGCATCCTGTATAAGCGTCCTTCCTTGACACCTTTTGCTACTAGCTGACCTCTTTTGGATTTGTCTCTGATAGTGCATTCATCACCGTCGAAGATGACTTTGTAGTTGTGTTCCGTCATTTGACCTACTGACAAAAGGTTCTTGCTGAGCTTCGGAACATAGAGCACATCTTTGACTAATCCTTTTGTACCAGTGAAATTGTTCATAGGGATAACACCTGTCCCTTGAACCGGATTTGGTGTATTGTCTGCTGTATAGATGACATTCTTTTGACCTTCTAATGGCTTCATTTCTGTGAACCATTCCTGATGATTTGTCATATGAGATGATGCACCGCTGTCGATGTACCAAGGATCCTGTTCCACTTGGTCGACTTGATAACTGAAATCTTCTTTGGGATTGAAATCAGTGTCTAGGTGCATTGTATCAGTCTGATGCAATTGCTCACTTGTAAGAAACATATTGCCATGTTCATTTGCAAAATGACTGTGACTAGAATGTCCACCACGATGATTTCCTCTTCCTCGAGAATTCCCTCGCTGGATTGACCGCTTTGGTCATACTGCTTCTTGCGGCAATCTCTTTCATAGTGTCCAAACTTGTGACAATAGTTGCATTGAATGTTTGACACATTGGTGGATGCATTCCCTCGTCCTTGGAATCTTCCTCTATTGGAATGATTTCCTCTTTGCTGATTTTGATGTTGCTGAGGATGCTGCTGATGCTGATGCTGATTCTGACTTTGATTTTGACCACTTTTCTGATATGATCTACCTCTGTTTCTGCCTTTGCCTCTGCTTCTATCTGAAGCGGTGAATGCCTGATCATTAGAATGACCTTTATGTGCTTGAATGGCCTGAGTCCTGAGTTCTTCACCAAGTAGAACTGACTGAAGTTCTTCAAGTGTTGGAATTTGCCGTTGGATGGCAATACTCTGGACCAGATTCTCATATCCTTCTCCTAGTCCATTCAGGATTACTTGAACCATTTCTGCGGGATTCATAGTTTCTCCTGCTGCTGCAAGTTGATTGTTGTAGTCTTTGATGCGGAGTACATAAGCATGACCGGTTTCATTGCTATTGCGGAAACTCTGGTTGATCTGGTTTCTCAAGGTGAGAATCCTGGATGTGTTCTTGGACTCGTAGAGAGCTGCGAACATATCCCATGCTTCTTTTGATGTCTTGACTGTGTTGAGCTGTCCTAGCATGACATCTTGCACATTCTGCTTGATCAGGTGATAGGCATACTTGTCTTTCTTATCCCATTCTGCTTGAGCTCGGGCAATGGCAGGATCTGCTACTGATGCGGAAACTGTTTGTGTAGATGTAGATCCCGATGTAGATCCCGTTGCTGGTGCTGTGACAACAGATGGAGTAGAGCTACTGGTGGCTGGATCGGCCAATGGTCTAGGTATGGATCCATCAACATACTCCCATTTGTCCTGAAGCACAAGAATGGTCTCCATTCGGTATTTCCATGTACCGTAATTGGAGTTGTCTAACTTAGCAGATGCCTCCAGATTGAGGTTGCTAGTCGACATGGTGCAAACAATGTACTCAAAAAGTGTCCTGGAAAACTCTGTATGAATCAACTGCAAATACACTGAAGATGCCAAGTGAAATTTCTGTACCGTCGGTGAAGATAGAACTGCAGTAAATAAGATCGTCACAAGGCTTGTGGCAATGATGCCGGGAATAGCCAAGAGGCTTTACAAGGCTGAAAAATGATGTGCACGATGCCGTGAGATAGCCAAATAGGCTTTACAATGGTGACATGTGTGTGTGAAATCAAGTGCTATCTGCCCACTGAATCAATCTGCAATGCCTCTGAACTCTGAAGTCTGCTCACTGAACTGATGAACGTAAGGTTTCAGGTAATGCAATGATGTGAAATCGGATGTGAGCGTATGGACTGACTCTGAGTAGGTACTAGTCGGGAATTTCGGGCATGGCTTAGATTGGCAACTTGGGGAATTCAAAGCGTCCCCTCTATGGCGATCTAGTCTACTCTGATCTAGATCTAAACCAACCGTCGATCGATGAAAGAGCAGCAAATAATTCCTTTTCCTTTGTTCTTTTTAAGTGCTGGGTCAGATGCGTCGATGTAGAGGCAAATGTGCGTGAAGGAAGTGGTTTTGTCGGCGAGGCTTAAATGTGAGTGTAACTTGCGCCGAAATGTGCGTGTGATGTAACGAGCGCGTAGAGCACGAAAAATCGAGCGACTTTCCTTTTTGGAGCACCCTCAAATTCTTCCTGGATCAAGAGATATGACTTGATCTAGGTGGAGGGGCAAAAGGAGTGCAAATGGTGCTCAATGATGATGTCACTGTGAGTCACATGCAGTGATGATGTGGCACTGTGCTTAGCAAGAGGTGTGCCAGTGAAGCTCTGTGCTGAGGTGGCAGTGCTGAGGTGTCACTGATGACGTGGCACAGATGATGTGGCACAATGACGTGGTAGATGACGTGGCACAGATGACGTGGCCTGATGACGTGGCAGATGACGTGGCCTGATGACGTGGCACAGATGACGTGGCCTGATGACGTGGTAGATGATGTGGCAGTGCTGACGTGGCAGATGATGTGGCAGTGGATAAGATGATGACATGGCAGATAAGATTACGTTGCCACGTGGCACAATTGTGACCAAACCACCTAACTAGGGGTTGACAGAACCTTAGCCTGGTTAGGTCCTATCTGCCACGTGTTGCATGGAGAGCCACCGGAATCTTTTGGAGATTCCGTCGAAGATGTCGATTCCGTCGCGGCGTCTGTTGGAAAGCCTGTGTGCTTGGGTTCGTCGAAGTTAGTCGATCGTCCGCGAGAGGCCGTCGGTCGTTGGAGATGGAGCGCTTCGTTGGAGATGTGAGGCTGGCTTCTGACGGAGCTGTTGGAGGCTATGGCGGCCGATTGTGAGCCTTCGGTGGACTACCTTAGAGGTGCTAGCAGCTTTGTTCTGCTGGTCGATCATGTCTTGAGGCTTTGATTGATTTGGGCCTTCAAAGCATTGCCCTGGGCTGTATCTACACAGAATCGAAAGGCTATCCTCGCGAAGCTGCTGCGCACGTCGCAATACGGACTGTTCGTCGGCGATTTCTTGACTGCTCAAGGATGAGTTTTGGCGTTGGGTCGCAAGGCCGCTATGGAAGCTGCAGCAGCAGCTTCACCATCACCGAAGACGACGATGAGAATGCGCAAAAGCTGCTTCCCGGCTACGACTGCTCCTCACAATGGATGTGTAGTTCCTGTCAAACGGGGAACTGCCGGCGAGGCATGGCAAGTTGAGGAGGTGATGAACCTGCCGGATCTTGCACTAGGAGATCGATCCTCCCCTTTCACGTCGCTCGTCGCTCGTCGCTCGTCGCAACACACACACACGGTCGTGAAAACCCCCTAGCCAGAGTCCAGGAGATCGAGAAGAGTCTGCGCAAGACTCTGGAAGAGTACAACGCCAAGGAGAAGGCCTTAGAGGCCAAGATAAGCGAGGCTCAGGCCACTCTGGAGAAGAGACGTCGCCAGGGAGCAGGCTTCACTAGCCCGCGTGCAGGCTCTCTTCACGGGTGGTCTGAAGCGCAGGTAGCGTAGGAGCCGGTGGTCAGCCAGCCACATCGAAGCTCCTAATCATTGGAGGGCCTTAGATGTCGATGGAGTAGTTGCACCTGTAGTAGCCTTTGAAGAAGCCCGAGAGCTGGGAGTGCAAGTTTGGATGGATCCTCCCATCTATCTCTCTCTCAGAGATCTCGAAATGAACCTTACAAAGAACTCTTCTAAAGAAGAAAACACCTCTCTCACTCTCAAATCACAATGGAAAGAATAGATGTTCTTTCAAACAAACGGAAATCTCTGATGAATGAAATCTCACAATGAACGGAATAATCTCTCAAGTGAACGGAAGTTTCTCTCAACGGAAGAGAAGATCACTCAAGAAAAAAACTCTCAAATCTCACAATCTCTCTCACACTCTCAAGAATCTCAATGTCTCAGCGGAAGACAAGGGAGCTCTGATACCATGACAAAATATGAAGAGGGGAGAGGAGAAGAGTGGAGATGAGGAGAGAGGGCACAGCTAGAGAGCACACCACAAATGACTAACTGTACACTAGAATTAGTTAAAAAAATAGAATATTGTTAGGGTTAGGGGAGCTAACCCTTTCCTTTATAGCACTCTATAAGGTTAGTGCTATGCACATATGATCACGTGATGATGCTATGCACACATGATCACATGATGTTGAGCGTGAACTCTCAACATGTATAGAACATAATTTTGATGTTTTTAAATAAATTGCTATATCCTATAGTCTTCACGATGCATGCTTCACATGCAGCATGGCACTTGTAATGCTTAACAGTCTCATTCCAAATCCTTATTCCATAATTTTTTACTCTCATGTTTAAGTTTGGAATTGTACTACAACTTGAAGACAAATTTTGCCGAATTTCATTGAGCAATGCATAAGTTATGGGTCATGCAAAATACCTATATATAGAAAAGTCCGTGAACCTCACTAAAAATGGCTACACCCAAGCAAACAATGACCCAAACAACATCAAGACATATAGAGCTGCACTTTATCCTATATAGGGAGGGATCCCTAGGTGTTTAAAAACACCAAGTCATTCCCTTTTCGATAACTCGGATTCCTTCAATAGGCTAAGTCCATATTTTGCATAAAATTCCTCCTTCTTGAGGTACAACCTAGGCTGCTTTGGATACTCCACTTTTAGAGCTTTCCATTTGCTTGCATATAGATAGAAGGGTTCAAATGTCGTACATAAGCATATATACCATGTGAATAGCTAGAGAGAAAATGGGTGAAAAAAGGTTAAAGTTATGCTAGTTAGCATGTGTTATTTTGAATTTGGATACAAAGGCCTAATAAGATTACAAAGTTGATTTTCTTTCTAGATGCTTACTTCCCTACTAGGTCTCTCTATTAGCTACTACAAAGCTAAGCTATCAGTGCTAGGATTGCTACCTAGCATGGTAGAGTAGTTGCCTATCTCTATAGAAAGTATGCTTGGCATCGGTATAACAAGCATACACTATGCATATGTTTCTTTTTTCAAGATCCCAAATAGATGAGGATAGTCAACAAAGGATCATAAGTTCTAGTCTATAAAACATATCCTTGGCATTGGTATAACAAGATCTCATCTGCCTCCGTTTTTGTTTTCAAGAGGTTAGAAGTCATGTCCCCAATTCTATGCAAAAGAAAATCATGTCCCCGGTCACCTAAAGGGTGTCAACAACTTAGGATTCAATTATTTCAAATATATCTAGTTAACTTGCAACCACGCTTGCACTAATAGCAAGCTAACCTTACTTGCTTATTCTCACTATTTACCCAATACGTCACTAAATATAGATAAGATAGAGCAAGGCTATCTGTCTACAGAAATGAGTTTTGTATTGATATTTTCAAGCTATCAGAAGTCGAGCAAAAGCAATGCGGAATTCCTACTAGAAGTTCATCTAGAGCTAGAGCGAGAAAATATACATATATAAGAGGTTTTCTAATTCAAAAAGTGAAATTTTCTACATAAGGGAAGGTTTTAATCATCTCAAAATTTATAGAAGGGGTGTATATAGGTTATACAAATCCATAGGTAGGGGGTTTTTTTAATACCAGTTGATGGCACGTGCTATGTGGGGTTTTCACATAGTGCCCCCCCTCTCCCCCCCTGGATTTGAAGCTAACCTTTTCACACATTATTGGCAATATGAAGTACACCTATCAATCATATTGACTTCAATATGTACTAATGAGTGTAGAAATTATTGTACCTATATGCGCGCATCTATCTGAGCTGTGTGGAAAGAGGACCTTGGTGGCAAGCGAATCAACGTCAAAACATAAATGTATGTATGATGATTGTAATGTAGATATGTATAAATGTAAACAAGTGTACAAGTACACGTACATGCAGTATATTACATCTAGCCATATCAAGGCTGTACTGTCGAAGGCTTATAACAACATAGAAATCGCCTCATGACGTTATCCGGGAAACCTTTACGCCTCGCTGTCAACGTAGCTTCGTCGGTAAGATCCACCGCCCATCTGCGATACACAGGAACACAAAGATGGTAATTAGAATGCTGAACGAGTTCCTGGAAGCTATCAAGGTACAGGTATTAGGGCAGATGTAATTAGAGTTCCGGCGTTCTCAAAGCGCAAATGAAACAGCTGATCTGGACGAAAGCAAAAGGTGGGCGATGACGGAATGGGGCTGTAGTTGTAAATCAAGAAAGCCGTCTATGCTATTTCGTTGTCAAGCCTTCAAAAGACTGATTAATTGCAATTTCCATATTCACGGAAGGAGCAGTGAAGACTTACGAACGAGGGTGAGGTAGCTTGGGATGGAAAGAGAGAGAGAGAGAGAGAGATGATTGGCAACGATCGAGACAGTGAAGACCACCACGTACACTAGTGAAGGAGGAAGCGCAGGCTGTAGCGATCGAGAGATAATGGCTACCCAGAGAGAAGAGAAAGAGCGACGAGAGATTTCTTACACCACATTTCCGTTGCCGCTCAACTTATCTTCCATCCCGCCACCCTCGTCAGTTGATGCCCGTCTTTTCGTTATAACCTCTTCCCTTGCCTCACCATCTGCATGTCCTTTTACTCCCTCCTCGACTTTCAAACTATCCCCTTGCTCCTCGCCGGATCTTCCTGCCGCCACGCAAGGCTCGCCGCCTTCATGCCTGAAATCGTCGTCAATTCCTTTTGCTTGTGGTTCTTCCTTCGCATCGTCGATTCCACCTTCGCCTTTGTCTTCCTCCTCAACAGTTGGAGGCGGTTGCGCCTGTGATTCAGAGACGTCGAAGACCTGCTCATGTCTTTCCGCACCTGGTGGAGTTTCCGCAACTGGTGGAGCAGCTTCCGCAACTGGTGGAGGCGCATCCCTCACAGGTGGATGATCAACTGAAGGCGGTCGTTGCTGCGATTCAGAGTCGAAGACCTGCTCATGTCCTTCCGCAACCGGTGCAGCATCCATCACAGGTGGATGATCCTTAAAACCTTCCTCCTTCCCACTAGGAGTGCGAGGATCTTGTAACCCCTGATCCTGAATATATATGCTGGGTTCAAACACATGGTAGTGAGCGGAGGTAGATTTGGTTAGTCTATGTGCAGCTTTATCCAACCTGCTCTTAGATGCCAATTCATTCCGGGAAGATCGCTCTGTGAATGCTCTCCTGTATGGAATCGAATAGCTGCGGAGAGGCCTTTCAATTGCGGATGCAGCACTGACGCGAGGGCTGCTGGCAATTGAAGCGAAGGCGTTGATGAGGGGACTGGGTTTGCTGGAAGAAGTGTGCCATTCGAGGTCCATAACGTCCAGTATGTCGTCAGTAGTGAACTCCGGAGGCATTTTGCCATCGAGGAGGGGTGACAACAATTCCAGAAGCGAAATTAGAGCGTCAGAAATTGGGTCAACTCCGTGCTTGCTAACGAAATCTAGCATCATGGCCGTGACGGGAACACCTGCAGAATTGCCGGATCAATTCAAACGACATGGCAACTCAGCGGGTTGAGCTTAATTCTACTCAAAGTACAAAACGAGACGCAAAAGCATACCTTGAGAATCCAGCCCAGAAAGAAGCCTCAATACAAGTTCTTTCTTAGATTTCAATCCCTCCCTGCTTGGAGCCTTCATAAAAACCTGAAAAGATTCATATTCAGGCGCACGAATATAGTAAGTGGTGATTGAATTTGACAATCTGTACTGGATTGCAGTATTCTGTGCTCCAGAAATGTTACAAAACAGAAGTTGCACCAACTGCTCTCGCCCTACACGCCACACAGTCAAAAGACTAACGAATTTGAACGCAATCTGCTGGGCTCGGAGCCTCGAAACTGAGAAGATGACTTAAATCTCCAGGCAGTCGTCGTTATGGAACTACTCCTGAAGCGACGAGCTACTGCACGTTTCGTCGAAATGTTACTCGAGCCTAATTTGCGTCGCGAATCGTGAGCGGAAAAAAATTCCCTATCGAAAATACTGGCAATCCTTACAATTGTTCATCCCGGCGTCTACCGAATCGGCCCGAGTGGAATTCATGCTCAAACAATCCCAAGAACACTAACTAAATACCTTCAGGCGTTTACACTCACACTCAGGTACGTAGCAATATGAACTCATGAGGTCACCTGTTCTTCTGGAAAGGATGAATCATATATCATGTCGAGCAGAGCGTATACTTCAACACCATTCTTCTCCACAGTTTTCTTGATGCCATCCTGCAGCATCTCATCCGAAGCTTTACAATCAAAATATAGCAGCAGATAACCGAAACTTCCACACGAATTGTGCGAGAGCAAAAAGTCCGTCGCTTGCCATGACGATAAAATACACCTATGGCCGTTGTACGTAAGCGGTGGAGTCGAGCTCACCATGTTGGTCGTGAAGAGTCGATTGATTTCCTCTGCTCCGTCATTGAGCCTGCTATTTCCAGACAGCACTCTCACAAAGAAGTCCATATCTTCCTGATACTTTGGGACAAGCTCTCGAGGAAATTTCGGACCAAGTAGTATGGAAATGGAGAGGGGGGAGGAAATGCTTAAGGAGGGAGGGAGGTGGGGGGGTGAGGAGCTACACCAAGATGGCCATGAGAAGTAGAATAATTGGAGAGGGAAGAGAACTCAAGAAAATGTACAAAGTGGAAGAAGGTTAGAAATTCCTATTATTATTAGAATGTGTGGGTGCAAAAAGAGGAGTGGGAAATGGAAATGGAGTCAAGGGAACGTGTGTGCCTTGGCATCCTCTACGAACATGTGCACTTTGGCATTCTCAAGAGGAGAAGCCGGGTTATAAGCATAGAAATTGTGTTAAGGGGTTTTGGTGAAAATTTACCCTGCCTTAACCATAGGCTAATTGAGTGAGCACCGAGAAAACAAATGGCTCACCCAAAAATTAGTTATCTTTTTTATTTTATTTTTTTAAAGTGGTTTTGTATTGATAGGTAGAAAATATGCATTATGCTCTAATATTTACATCCACTACAAAATAAGTTGTATCAAATTCGCCTAAGAAATCAATTTAGTGCCCAAATTGAAAATTAACGAGAAATTATTTTTTAGTTGAGACGTTAAATTGATGTTTTAGGGGGAAATGTGGAATATGTTAATTAAGATATGGTCGAAGGGATAGCTTCGAATCTTCTTACAAAGAGGACTTGAACTCATGGCATCCATTACCCACTCATAAGCCTGGCTTACCATTAAGCTACATGTGAGATGTTGTGAAAGACGTAGAGTATAAGGGTTTTAAATTCTCACCCATATAATTAAATAAAAAGATAAAGGGCCCCTCCCCTCATAAATAGAGGGATGTCCTCATGAATCACTCTTAGCTTAATTGAACAATGAGTTGATAAACTATAAGAAGATGAGAGGAAGACAACTATCCAACAACGTTCATGGACCATGCAGAAGGAGCCCAAGGAGGTCACTATCCAATATGTAAGATAGCAATATGTGAGCTCAGTAGAAGGAGTTCATAAACAGTTATAAGAAGATGAGAGGAAGACAACTATCCAACAACGTTCATGGACCATGCCAAAGGAGCCCAAGGAGGTCACTATCCAATATGTAAGATAGCAATATGTGAGCTCAACAGAAGGGGTTTTAGTTTCTCATAGAGTAACATTTGAGATATAAAAAATATGCATGCACAAGGTGTATTAGGGGTATTTAAAACCCCTTCTATCAAAAACGCAAGTGATGTAGCAAGGTTTTACATAATTTAACACCTGGAGAGGAGCTAATGAAATTATAAACCCTTCAACACTCTAACATGTAGTTGCCCTCCACATTATCCACTAAATACTCCTTGCTCTTCTAGCTACTTCATTTGTGCCACAGGTTAATGGAGATCAAATTCAGAGATTAATGGAGATCAAATTCACATAGTGTCAGAGGTTAATGGAGATCAATGTAAAGTGTTTGATGAAGACCCCTTTATAGACATCTAAGTACGTGTGCTACAAAAAACCACTCAACTAATTCACAATTTAAAGAATTATCGTATTCAATAAAAGCATCTTCATCATGACAAATTAGCATTCCAAAAAAGTGCTAGCAATACTTTAATCAATCGATATGAGACAAACATACAAAACAAATAAAACTTGAGATTCAAAACATCAATATCTGCACCACCAAACCACTAGTGAAAACCACCTATGAATGTACATGTGTGGGTCCTCTTTTGAACCTCAATGCACAAGAAAGGTCTAAAGTTAATCCTTCTACTCAACAAGTGATCAAAAAAATGCCTTGAAGCCTTTTTACATCTCAACTAGCTTCGGTTTCCTTCCTTACACACATTATCATCCCTCTTCTGGTAGCAAGCTCCTTATCCACCTTCCCCAATATTGTTGCATTCTCCTAGTGTTCGACGCATTTTAATGAATAGGGGATCCCTCAAATCCCCCTTTCATGAGCGACATGCGACAACTGTATGTCCCTCCCTTCATAAATGCTGACTTTTACATTAGCGGTTACTTATCCACCTCCCCATGCTTTCACTCTAGTGGATTTGGTCAAGCTTTATCCATTTCCTCAGCAATTATAATTTTATCAAAAACTGAAACCCTGCATTGTAGTGGCTCTTTGATGGGTTGCAAGAATATCCCAGATCTACATTTGTGAGCTATCTCCCGCTATGGGGGATGTGTTCCCCTCAATGTCTATATCCGATGGGCTATGTCAAGAGGGATGCCTCGTCTCTATTAGTCCCCTCTAAGGAGAGCAGAGAGATAGGCCTGACCTTGTTCGTGTGTCCTCTAGCTACTCTCCATGTGATGTGTGGTCTCTGCATCCCTCACTCAACAATATCATGTTGGCTCACTTTGCTAATCCATATTGCCCTCATATTAGCTAACTCCTCCTCCTTCACCCGACTATGTTCTAGAGCTAACTAAAATGCATAGAAATCTGTGATATGCCTTGTGCTTGATCTACCTCAGTAGCCTATGGTGATGTCACCTGTTGCTACTCTCTAATCTGTCATAGTAGTGTCTCTCTATGTCACCGCATCTCAATCAAGTAGAGCCCAATGTAGACCTGGACATGGATATGCATCAGTCATGAGACTAGACCAAAGCCATGCCCCTAATAGAAGAGGCAGTGGTATCACCCCCAGATCTCATAGTAGACTTGGCAAGTGCATGGAAAATGTTCCTCTGTCTTGACCTCCCCAACATGCATCACCTACACATCCATTGCTCTTTGGCTATCCTTAATTAGTGTGATGAGAATTACATCTGCCCAATGGCAATCCTTAGTGCATGTGTCGAAATTTCCTTGAGGTATTGGGATTCGATGATGAGTCCATCCTCCGATACTCACAAAAAGTGGTCGTGATAGAATGGATCTTAAGCTTGGTGGGGAACACCTGGTCCCTTCCCAAGTCCGAGATGTATGGAGTTGGAGGAGATCTAACCACATGATATGGTTAATCTCATCTCATGGGATCAAATCAGGTGGTGAATGCATACTGTACTGAAAGGGATGAAGCCGGCCCATTTAGATACCGTGATTGGCAAACCATATGGATAGGCGTGCATACCAAACTATATCAAGCTTTCTCTTTGCTAGTTATCTGGATGCCTCTAGTACCAGTCAATATATAGTGGAGTAGGGCCCAGACTCTATGGAGGAATGTCACTGTCTAAAAAATGGCATCAACTTGGAAGGTGTTATCGTGAACTCTACCTGTACTATCTGATGATGAACGGAGAGCTTACTCCGAATCAGTATAGATGCCATAGTCACCTATAGCTGCTCAAATCTCCTCCACTCTACCACTGGAAGATCACTCCCCCCCCAAAAAAGGTGTTGCAAACATGGCAATCAACCTCATAGGGTATCAAAAAGCCAATCCTTCGTCAGTGGATCCTGAAAGTGCACCTAGAAGCATTGACTCTCTAGATGGGCCAAGGCAACTTGCCATGATATGAGTCATAATCTAGCTGCATGGATCATCATGAAAACTAGCCCTGTGAGGTCCCTGTGGATACTACCCCCAGTTATGTGTAGGACTGCACTATCTCCATCGGCTCACCTCAATAAGTGAAGCTATGTCTATGAAGAAATACACATGAGGTGTTGAAGATCATAGCCTTGATTTTCCCAAGGTTGTTTGCCATGTCTCTCTCTCTATAGAACACCTCTAGGGCCTCCAAATGTCTCTTTAGTCCCTTTGTTGAAGAATATGATATGAGGACCATGTCGTCTGCATATAGTAGTATCTTTGTCATGGGTCGACCAAAAGTGATCTCTCGCCTCTGAGACGGTCTATAAAAGATGTGACCTCATTAATGTAGAGACCAAAGAGAGTTTGTAAGTGAGGCGATATATCTACTTCATCCCAATCATACCCAATCTGATAGACCTCCTGGGGCGCAAACTCCCTCTAATGGAATCGTAAAGGCTCGTCACTCCCCAAATCATGATCGTTGGAATCTGCATCTCCTGCATCCTTCTCACCAAATGAGATCATGGAACGGTGTTGAAGGCCATCCAAAATTTTTAAAAAGCAAGCATAGACTTTTTGACATCTCGACCTCACCTCCTTAATGATAGCTCTCAAGGTGAAGATGTGGTCTAGGGTGTGCCTACCCTAGTGCCCACTACCCATGAGCCTTTATGTGGCCTCTCTAGTATCAATCCATAAATCTTGGCCAAAGTGCAGCCAATCATAAGAGGTGATAGTTCCCAATGTCCATGGGGTCTCCTGCTTTGTGTATCAATACAATGGTGGTGCTGCTCCCAGCAAATGGGAAGCCATGACAGATTGCATGGTTGAAATCCATGCTAGACTCGGTGCCAAGGCCTCTTGCCCCTCAGCGAACTGCTCAGACTGTAGCCCCTCATGAGAGCCTCATGAGCCATGATCCTATGCACTCTAGTTATGGAGACAATGGAGTGCATCATGTATGACAAGTAGTGGGCCTACCACTATTAACTAGAAAAGAAATCAATGCATGAGGCTAGATGCTAGGCATGGCGATGCTCGAGGGCCATGGAGGAAAAGGGAATGTGAGGGAAGAAGCGTTAACATAGGTGGGGAAAAGGGATTAAGAGGGGTGGGAATGAAGAGGGGGCTATGGCACAAGGGGGAAGGAAGAGGGGGAAGAGGAGCATGTACATGATGGGAGGTGGAATGTAGAGATGGAGACATCAAGGGAAGAGAATCATGCTTTATTGGAAAGGAAGGATGGGGGGAGAAATCAAAGTACTAGCTAGGTGGCTTTAAAAGAATGAGCGTGTTACATCAAGGAATAGCCCCCTCCTTTTATAGCCAAGAGAGAGGGTCTCTCCTAATAAATGCATCCTCCCACATGCATGGTGTGTGTGGAAAAGTCTCCCATGTGGGCTAGGTGGATACGCACTCTCAATTGTGTGCAACAACCCTTTGCCTCATTTTTCCACATAAATCAAACCCCATATCCCAAGTCTAAGATACTCCCTTGGTCTCTTCCCAATTTTATAATACGTTCAAACATCTATGAGGATAAGTGGAGGGTTGGCACAAGGAGTCTTGCCACCTCATCCTACTTTCCCCATTATTTAACTTGCATTCTTGGACTATCTATACCCCCCCGCACATGGGCCTATCCTATATGGAGGGAATAATCCAATATAATATCCATCTCCACCTATTTTATATTACTTCTCCCATGGTCCTTGGTCCATGTCTCACTAAATGCAGGCATGGGACCGCCTAGGTGGAGGGGTGGCACATGGAGGAACCATGCCACCTTAACATTTTATAATATAACTACCATGGATTATGTACAACACACCTTATGGGTCCTCTTATGTGGAAGAGTGGCACATGATCATGCCCTGCCACCTGAACCTTGGGCCCTATGCACACCATATTTTATTATAATATTGCCTCACATACAAGCACCTCGGGGGGGTCACTCATCATATGTAACTATATCATGTGAGTTCAACAAAAGGATATTTTTTATTTCTAAAATTTACAGAAATAAATATACATAAGGGACTATTTAAAATAGTTCTAAAAAAAATTTACAGATTTGTATAGAAAAGGGGTACATTTTATTAATGAAAAATTTACAGATAAGGTATTTTAGAAATAGGCCTTGAACACACGTGATATAGAGGGTTTATACATAGTGGCCCCCTCGAGACAAGCACACACACATATTTATGCCTTTTACCTTGGTCAAATTTATCCATAACAGTTCCCCCCCCAGGCAGGGAATGCACAGTATTTCCATGCCTGGGACCATCACGAACAAAGAAGGGCTTGAGATAATGCTTGTTGATCACCTTCTTGCCATATGGCTCATGCAGCTCCTGTACTTGTACAAACCCATTGCTACATTCCTTGATGACTTTGTATGGACCAGTCCATAGTGGAAGGAACTTTTTATCCATCTGGTGGTCCAATCTATTATCAAAGCATAGCACATCCCCTCAACAAAGTGTCTTTCCCATCCCTTGCGAATCTTAGCATCCATGCGGGCCTTTTGTCGGTTCTTTTGGATCTTTGTTTGATGGAGTGCAAGGCGTCAGGTTTCATCTAGCTTCTCAAGTTGTACCAACCTGGCCTCTACATGTTTATCTTCTGTCATCCTCTATTCTTGTGCTAATCTCAAGGCCGAAATCTCTATCTCTAGTGGTAAAACTGCCTTAGTACCGTACACCAACTCAAAAGGAGTGTGACCTATAAACGTTTTATGGGTGATGTTGTAAGCCCACATAGCTTCAGTGACCTTATGATCCCACTGGCTCCTATTTCCCGTGGCCATTTTCCCCATGGTTTTACAAAGGAGGCCATTGGTCTGCTCCATTTGTCCCATGGATGCTAGATAATAGATGCTAGAAGTGCGATGATCAATACCCATGCGATCCATGAGCAACTCCACTGCTTCATTTATGAATGGACTCCCATGGTCAGATACTATTTCCATAGGTGTCCCAAACCTTGTGCAGATACATTCAAATATGAAATTTGAAACTGCCTTACCATTTGCAGCAGGGAGGGCGATAGCTTTGGCCCACTTAGTGACATACTGAGTGGCTACCAGAAGATACTTCTTTTTTCGAGCAGTCATGGGTAGGGGCCCAACAAAATCTATTCCCCACTTCTGAAACAGATGGATGGACATCATTGGGTGATGTTGCCTAGGATGCAAATCCTTCCTACCAAAGAATTGGCATGGTTCACAAGTTTTGCAATACATAGTGACATCCTTGAACAAGGTCGGCCAGTAGTACCCAGCATAACCTCTTAGCTGTATAGTCACCGGCATAATGGCCTCCACAAAATCCATCATGATAATGCTTCAATACCTTAGGTACTCCATCTGCATCAATGGTCCGTCTTAGTACCCCATCCATGCCTTGACGGTACAACACCCCATCAAAGAGAGTGTAGCATCTATTATCTTTGCGGATCTTCTGTCTCTCATAGCTAGTACTTTTTGGAGGAAAGGAGAAAGCGGTCAGAAATCTATAGATACCACCATACGATGGATCCCCAACTTCTATGGCCACTACAAGGGTTACATCGAGGCACTCCTCTAAATCAATCAAAGCATTCTTCAAGTTGAAACAACCCCTCTTTACAATTTTGAAAGAAAAATCATATTCTTGTAGAACTGCCAACCATTTGGCCAACCGGCCCATGGGATTTGGTGATTGAAGAACCTGCTTTGCAAGACCATTGCTACAGATTATAATGAAGGACTTTCTAGCCACATAATGCTTAAATTTCTCAATGTAGAACACCAAAGACAAGGCATGTTTGTTAGCCTCAGAGTAGCGTTGTTTAGTTTCGAGCAATTGTCGAGAAGCAAGGAGCTACTACATAAGACTTGCAGATAAGGTGGTACCCAAGAACTAGTTCTAAGGTGAGATCTAGCTAGTCTACTAATTATATCAAGCAAGTTTGTGGCCACCCATTATTTTGTAACTCCTAATTTTGCATTTTATTGTAAGCATGACGTATCTTAGTCTAAGGTGCAAAATTAGAGCTCACGAGTGGTCTTGAATCAATGGATTAATGATGTTAATATATAATTGCAAGTTGCAAAGGGGGGCTACAGATAAGTGAGGTACCTATACATATTTGTATGTGAGGATCAAGTTTTTATAAGGTGGATTTTTCCCAAGTTTTAATTGTTCTCTAGGGGTTCACTATAAAAAACCCTCCATAAAGCTTGCATTCAAGGGGTAATATTATAATACATACCTATCTACATATAGATAATAGGATCCTTTCTTGTCGTAAAATCTTTTTTGCAATTTTGTGAATTGGAAAACCCCTCATCTATGTAGAATTCTTATGGAATTTGTCTTGGACACGATGTATACAATCTTGAGGAGATAAAATAAATACTCACCAAATATTATTAATTTATGTGAATGTGCATTTAAGTTTAAAATTGTAGCGTGTACACTTTAGAATAGAGTCAAAAAATATATAGAACATATAAATTCTTAAATCTAGGGATATTTTATATACATGTTTGATCAAAGGTATTATATGCAATTTTAAATAGTGAACCCATTTAAGATTTTGCATGTCGAATCAATCCTAAAGTTCCATACTTTTTGGGTGAAGCCTCACGAAACTATTATAATTAATACACCTTTGAAGTTTATCCTTTTTTTACATTTGTCTACCAATGTTTAGCACATGTGGGCATGAAAACTATCAGTACGACATGCGGGCGGGTTTTCTGTCAGTAGAGGTGTCAGTATATACCGACACTAAAGAGTGTCAATATATACTGACCCTAACAGATAGTGTCAGTATAGACCAATACTAATTATTGTCGGTATATACCGACACTAACAGAAGAAGTTTTACCAGTGGTGGTATATACTGATACTTGTAAAAATTTTCCATACCAATGGAATTACAAAACATTGTTTGCAATAAGACCCGAAATAATCTTTTGCTACAAGTTTTATCATTTGAAAGATAAAAAATATAAGATTATGTATATCAAGCTTGAAAAGGAAAGCATCCAACGACTATGAATGATTCCTATAATGGTGGCGACCTCTGTTTTTCTCTCTTCCTCTCTTTTCTCTCTTTCTTCTACTCTCTCTTCTCTTCCTCTTTCTTCTAGGTCTCTTCTTGCTGTCTCTTTCTCTCTTCCTCTTTCTCTCTTTCTTCTCTTCCTCTTTCTCTCTTTTCCTATCTTTTCTCTCTTCCTCTCTTTTCTCTTCCTCTCTTTTCCTCTCTTCTTCTTTCTTCTAGTTCTCTTTCTCTCTTCTTCTTTCTTTTAGTTATCTTCCTCTCTTCTTCTTTCTTGTAGTTCTTCCTCTCATTTCTCTCTTTTTCTTTCTCCTTCTCTTTTTTTACTCTTTTCTCTCTTTCTCCTCCTCTTTTCTCTCTTTCTTCTACTCTTTTCCTCTCTTTTCTATGTTCCTCTCTTTTCCTCTCTTCCTCTGTTTTTTCTTTCTTCTACTCCTTTTTCTCTTTGTCCTACTCTTTTCCTCTCTTTCCCTCTCTTCCTGAGACTTCATCTCTTTTCCTCTCTTCTTCTTCTTTCCTCTCTTTTCCTCTCTCTCTAACTCTCTTTTCCTCTCTTCTTCTTCTTTCCTCTCTTTTCCTCTCTCTCTAACTCTCTTTTCCTCTTTTCTTCTTTCTTCTAGTACTCTTTTCCACACTTTTTGCTCTCTCTTTCTCTCTTTCTCTCTTTTCCTCTCTTCTTCTTTCTTCTAGTACTCTTTTCCACACTTTTTCCTCTCTCTTTCTCTCTTTCTCTCTTTTCCTCTCTTCTTCTTTCTTCTAGTACTCTCTTCTGCACTTTTTCCTCTCTTTTCCTTTGTCTTTCTCTCTCTCTCTTTTCCTCTGTTTTCCTCTCTTCTTCTTTCTTCTTCCTTATTTCTTCTAGCATCCTTTCCCACATTTTCGTACTCTTTTTGCATTTTGTGTATTCTTTCAACTTTTATGCATTCTTTTCCGCATTTTCGCACTCTTTCTTGCATTTCCGGATTCTTTTCGCATTTCCGCATTCTTTTTTGCATTTTTGCATTCTTTTGGCACTTCCACACTCTTTCCTGGACTTTTGCACTCTTTTTGAATTTCTACATTCGTTTTTGCATTTCCACATTGTTTTTCGTATTTTTCACATTTTCTTGCATTTTCGCACTCCATTCCGTATTTCCACACATTTTTGCATTCTTTCCACATTTCCGCACTCATTCTTGCACTTCCACAGCCTCTTTCCTATTTCCACATTCTTTTCGCATCTCTGCACTCTTTCCCACATTTTCGCACTCTTTTTACATTTTCTCATTCTTTTTCGCATTTTCGCATTGTTTTTGGTATTTTCGCATTTCTACACGCTTTTTTGTATTTTTGCATTCTTTGCTATATTTTCGCATTCTTTTTCTATCTCTCTCTTCTCCTCTTCTCTCTTCAACTCTCCACTACCCTTTTCTGCATTTTTTTTCTTCTCCTCTTCTCTTTGCTTATCTCCCCTCTCTTCTGTGTTCCTCTCTTCTTAGTTTTGCATTAATTAGCCTTTTCACATTTCTATAGTTTTATTTATTAGCTTCCTTTTTTTTTGTTTGGGCTTGTTTTTTATTTATTTAGCATGGATTCACAGTGCACGTCTCCTACCTCAGAGAGGTCTAGGAGCCCTAGGGGAGGCCATGGCCTCATGAGTCCTTAGGATTTCATCTACTACTGGAGCATCAGCATTGCCTACCATGTCACCTATCACATTTAGTCAAGCATCGTGACCAGGGGCACAATGTCCTATATCTAGGAAGACTAAGAAGGGTAGTTATTGGGGTGGCACTGCAGCCCCACATATGTGAATGAGACCTTGCTCTTGCTTCCCTCTCCACCCCTCCCTCCACCACCCCTAGCTACACCACTCACCCTAGCAAGACTAAGAGGGGTTCTTGTTGTGGTGGAAGTGAAGATATAGATGAGTCTACACATTCCCGCCTCCTAGGTGGATCCTCCACGCCACTATACATCCCCACTCCTACCTCACGCACTCCATGGATACCAGAGCACATCAACCCTGAGGACGTTTCATATAGTTTGAATCAACTAAGAGAGATCCTTAAGGATAAGAAGGGAAAGCAAGTGATTGCTCATGAGTCATCTACTATTTGTATATTTTCCCAAGAATATCTTCCAAGACTGGCATAATCAAAGCGATGCAACGAAGTAGACTCTGATAGAGAAGCTCAAGGAAATTTTCCAAACCCCATGGGATACGAATTTAAATCTGATTACATGAAATATCACATGAGCTTATGTCTTCGACATTGTAGGTCAGAGATAAGAGATAGAATCAAGTTAGAATAGAGTAGGCCTTCGTGTAGGGCACACAAACATGATTGGAAGTTTGCAAAGAAAGAGTTCATAGACATGCCAAAGAAGTTTGATAATCAGAAGAGGGCAACGGTGAGACAACTGGACACCATAGGTACTTCGCACCTCAGGAGTGGCGGAAGGCCAGACTATGAGCCATGGGTGGTAAGTATATTTCTCTTATTATTTATTGTTCTATTTGTTTTATTACACATATATGGCACTTCATCTAACTCTCTTAATTTGGGTCCATAAGAATCTATGATTGGATGTCCTTCTATAGACACGGAGTACAGGTTCGCACAACAAGTTAGGGGATACTGCTTTCCAATAGCTAGAGCATCAGGGGTACGAGATCAATTGGAAGATGGTGGCTACTTGGCATGTTAGTCTACTCCAATCATCGTTGTTCTCAAGCATGTTTGATCATACTATTGATTTTACAATCAAGCTATAATCTCATTTTTTAAATTGTTTCATTCTTAGGGTGGCCATGTGGAAACCCCAGGCAACATAAAGGAGGAGGAGTTTGTAGGTGGAGACCCGAGGGAGAGAGAGGAGGTCAAGGTCTCAAGTGCAGGCAGAGAGGCCAAGGGATCAGGCAGAGAAAGGAGTACTTAAAAATCATAAAGGGGGTACTTCACACTTTAGAAAGACAAGTAAACATAAAGACTATAAAAGAATGCTTACAAGTTTGGGGGAAACAATTTTGTAAAGCAAATTATAACCTAGAAAATTTTAGGAAACATTAAAAGCTTGAAATTTTTACTTTTTAAAAAATACTTAAAAAAATTTTATGTGTGTAATACAAAAAAGTTGAATGAGTGTGTGAAACAAAGAAATGGCGAAGGAGACTAAGTTGGTAGTCTATAAAAGAAGAGCCGTGAGAGGTCGCCAAGTTGCTGATCAGGAAGAACACGAGGAGCCAGAGTGTAATATAAGGTCACAGCAAGTACAAGGTCTCTAAATAGAGATGATAGATAGAGGGGCGGTGGTGGCAGTTCAACAAAAATAGCGGTGACCAGGGTGTGAGTGGGAGTGGGGGAGCGTGTAGGTTCATAAATGAACCCAAAATTTAGAAAGGGGGAGAAGGGTTTCTTTAATAATGCCAAAAAGGCTCTTGGGTCTTCGGGGGAATTTAGCAAACCAATAACTTCTTCTATGTACAACAATTCTCTCCCGGAAATATTAATGATAAAGAGGGTAAGTAACGCATGTGCTAAAAATCTATAAAAAAGGGGGGTTAGTTGGGCAAGAAAAAGGTAGTTAATAAATCTAGGCAAAGTAGAAATTAGGTTAAAATGAGGAGTATTAAAAAAAGGGGGGGGAGGTGGACAGCCAAGGGGAAGCTTTGTCTAATGCAGTATGTATGCATAAATATAAGTATATATATATCTCCTGTTAATAAATATATAGAAATTAGAGGGTGTAGCCAAGTGGGAGGGGGGAAGACAGAACACAGGTTATAAAGAAAGAAAAAAGGGGAAAGCTAAATTAAAAATGACAACACAATGAACAATAAAGAATTACGTCATCTAAATTAGAAAAAGGTGTAAGGGGGGAGGATTTTAATTGACTGGGGCATGGTTGCCAAGGGGGGAAGAAGCATGTTAGGAGGGTTATCAAAGGTAAGAAAATGTGAGGAAGGGAGTTTGTGTGTATGGGTGTGTGTATGTGTGTGTGTGTAAAGTATAGAAAATGTGTGTGTGTGTGTGAAGAGATGATCAAGTGGAAAAGTGTAAGTGTGTGTGTTCGATTCCTAGGAATCTCTTCGGATGAGTCAATTTGGGTCCTTCAAGTTGGCATTATTGCTATGAATTAAATCTCTCTCTCTCTCTTATTGAAAGGGAGTACATGCCATGAGGTATTTGAGATTCAATACTAGTCTTTATAGGGCCGATAGTAGAACGGCCACCTTGAACAATTTATGAAACATATGTAGAGTACTTTTTGTCTCTTTTTCAAGAGGGTTCATGTGTTTCAAGCATGAAGTACTTAGGTGGGTTTGGGTCTTGGATTTCTCTTTTGACCAACAATTGCCATGGTGTCTCTTGGAAATTATAAGTGTGCTATTCAATAGCATCCATCATACTATTAAAGAATTTATATTTCACACATGACGTGGTCCTATCTAATAGGACATATCATAGTATCACATCCCATTTAATTTTGTGGACCCTTTGGTTATGATTTCAGCCCGCTATGGTGCACTTGCATTTTAAATTACTATCCTATAGCTGGCCTGTCAACCTCCTATAGTTATTGATGTGTGTTGATAAGGCTACTATCTAGAGCCACCTTGTTTTTATTAGCACTCCCTCTATAGAGGACTACTTAAAGGAAGACTTTGATGGACCTTCGATGGTCATTTTAGAAAATTTCCACATATTTTTTACTTTGTAAAAATTTAATGCACTATGTCTCTTCCATGTAAACTAAAGAGCGAGTGCCCATGAGCATTCATGCTTTCTTGTTTTATGGACATGTGTTGTACCAAGTTCTTATGAAGTAGACACCAATTTTGGTGAATACCAATGCAAGATATGGGCTCTCCATGTAAGCTAGAGCAACATCTAACCCAATCCACTAGCATTAGCAATCTAGAAGGGATAAACCAATCATGTCACGTATATGCTATCTAGTTTTGCAAGGTAATTAGTGTTACATTGATCATTATGCATGCAAAAACTATGGTTCGCAATCCAAGCCATGATTAGAGTCATCTTGCTCACATAATCGCGATGGAATAGCTATTCATTATATAAATTACCCCATACCTAATTATCGAATGTTTGTTTAATTAAGCCCCCTCTTTTTTTTACCCCCTATATTCGAACTCACTTGATTTTTCTTTCGAGATAATGAATCTAAACCCTTGATGGACCATCTGTTTGTCTAATGCCTCGGTCTCAATTATCTGTGTTTGAGTCTACTTTAAAGAGCCAACTTCAGAAAGGCCTATGAGGACTTCAACCTGTGTTTTCTATTCTCCCACGCATAAGCTCAAGCCAATCTATTATATAGAAATGTAAGTGGAAGATGCCTTGTTGCAATGGTCGCACGGTGTGAATGCTAAGGCCCACATTGAAGGAGGGCTTTTCTCCCTACAATTACCCCCAACCGCCATGCGCCTCCCTCCCCAGAGCCTTGTACACATTGCCATGGTCCACTTGTACTACCTGTACACATTGCCATAGTTCAATTGTACTAGGGCCATTTCCCTTAAAACCTTACATTAATAGTGTCCTTGGCGACTTCCTTTTCACAATAATTAATGAATGGGGCCTACTCACACAACCATTTGGAGCTGGATTTTTTGATGATATGTGACATTGAGAGTAGAAGCGTGGTGCAATTTGTGTGTGTCTTCTTGTGCTCCAGCCATCTCCATCCCTTATCCACAGCTACTTCTCATCATGCCGTTATACCATCCTTGGAATTACAGCTCACGAATCACCGTTTGGAATCCTGAGAGTAAATGCAATATGCGTCGTGATTCATGCCTGTGGCTCGCGGTTCTTCCAAGCTGGAGTAACCTGTGGCTGGTTTGAATGCTGTACAATCGTTTGGTTGTTTTCGATCCAACTTATGATTCAAGAAAAGCACCATCCAAACTCACGCGGTGGTAATTTGATCTTTGCCCTCTCACTCACCGACAAGGATGGTCGATCGATTTCTAGGCTCACGTTTTTTATCATCCTTCCAACTTGCCGACATAGACCTCCATACAGCACCTTTGAACCTGCCAAACTTTGCCAATCGCCGACTGCGCTTCAAGCATCAGAGCCCGGATTTTCAACTCTCTTTTAACGGGAGACGACCCCTTTGATCCTGTGACCGCTTGCTGACTTCGGCTGTCTAATTTGGGCATGTTCTTGGGTGTTAAATATCGTACTGTTTGGTGCAGATGTGCATTTCAGAACCCTTTTTCCAATAAAAGCATTCACGTTAAGAGCTTTTGGCTTCGTGCGAAAACAAGGGGAATACTTAATAGTATGAATTTGGCCATGTTCTAAAGCCCGTTTATAGGGGTGTTAAATATCGTACTGTTTGGTGCAAATGTGCATTTCATGTCATTTTAAACCCTTTTTGGCCTGCCTTGCGGGGTAGCCTTAGCAACGGCTTAGTTTTGTCAAAGAGGAAAATAGGTATTTGTTTTTTTCTTGAAATACGAAAAAATTATGATTGGTTGGTAGCACTCATGCATCCAATGCATGCGAGTTGTTCTCCTCTGCATTGATGGCAAGGTTCTTCTCCATCTGGGGAAGGTTGGTTTTGATTGAAGGAGCACCGTCTTCTTTATCTGCATATTGTGGTGGATATTTGCAGTTACGATGAGCGTTGAGCTTTAGCAGCTCCAACTCGTCTTGTTGCAGAGAAATATTATGCATGCTTAATGGCACTTATCTTCATATCTTCTTTGCAAGGCTATTTCGTTATTGCGCTCATCTGCAACGAATATATGGAGGATTTTCCCATTGATTGTCTTCGTCTTCATTTGCCTCTCTCAAACCTTGGCGTGCCCTATAAATTTGATGGTGAGTTAGGCTCTCCCATCGAATAGTCTCATCGATTGCTGAAGCTGAGATTGGCTGCCATGGAGAATTTTGTCGAGCTGATGGAGACAAACAGCAGCGCGTTCGTGAAGGGTGCCTGCTGACTAGATTTCGTCTCGTTTTTTGCAATACGTCCTTCCTTCTTTTGAATGCGTTTTCGATTTCTGCTTGCATAGACATGCTTCTACTAATTAGTCTTCTAGTAACTGTTTTTTAGAATTTAGACTTAATTTCTACATTCGTCTTTTGAGGCAGCTTAGAAAGAGATACTTTGTGCAATGTTTAGATAACAAAGAACGTTTTTCAATTATACTATTTTGAATTTTTTTTTTCCCAGCTGGGCTAGCTATTTTAGCTTGCTCTTACATGGGAAAGAGCGCATCCCCACCCACTCCAAAGCCTATGCCTACTGTTTTGTCTTCTCCGAGCAAGCCCCTAAAAGAGAACTTGCTTAAAAATTCAGCAATCAAAAAGAGCCCACGCCGATCATTGAAGCATTCGTTTCAGGAGGTAGCCCAAGAGGCTTACGCTCAAGGTATGTGATTATCTTTGTATTTTGCCTTAAGTTAATTTGGTTTGTATTACTTTTAATGTACTTGTGTTTTTCCTTTCTTAACAATGAAGAAACTAGTTCGCAAGCATCCGGAGTATGTTAGCTTTAGGTCTACACTCACGTCTCATGTGCATCGAAAGTCCAGAAAAGTCAAACATGAGACGAGATCGTAGGAGATAAACTCTAGTCCTAAAGTTCCCGTTGAAGAAGTTATAAACATTGAATCAGATTGATGGGAAATTTTCTTTCAATTATGTTTGTTATTTCTTTGAACAAAAGTTTATTCTAGCAATATTGCCTATGGAATATTTTTATTTTGGGATAAGGGGATTAACTTATCATAAATGAAGTGATTTAATTTTATTGTGGAACATTTGGAATTTCATGTCAAACATAAAGTGCTTAAATTTTATTGCATATGCTTTATTTTTTTATTAAAAGATGATAAAGCAATTGCATTATCATAAAACAATTGGACTCTCCAAATTAAAAAACTTATTTTATCTCATATTTCTATTGGCAGCTAGCAAACAACTCATTTGCAAGGAAGACAATGGAGAAGTGAATTCTTACAATGCTTGTAGAGATGCCAAAAAATTTGTGCCCACACCACATAATCCATCCTTTGGCAATGCAATCATTCCATCCCTAGAGAATTTTGTGGGGGGTGGGAATGCATTGAGTTCTTTAAGCATCACACAAATATCTGATTGTGCACCTCATAGGTTTGTATTTGAGGGTAAGCTTCTTTGTAAATACGGCACTTACAAAGTATTGAACCCCAAGTATCGCACTTTTCTAAAAGGGGATTTTACTGATAAGTTTTGTAGTCACTCTATGACATTGCTCATCCCAACTGCTTACATTAACCAATTCGCCAATTTTCTTCAAGTTGGGGAATTAATTCTATAGGATCGAAGGGGCAAGTGTTGTGGCGAAAGGCAATATTGAAGGAGGAACTTCAAAATTTTCTTTACTCCTAGATGCTACTACATGCATTAATAAAGGAGAGCCTTTTGAAGGCAACTTTCAATTGCTTCCAGATCATTGCTTCTACACTTATGTGCCATGGGCTGCAGAAATGATAAATTTCCACAAATACACAATTGCAAACGTTATGGGAACAATTGGCATTGTCATAATTAAAGTTGCAAGCGATGATGGGATGGGAAAATCAAATTATTATTGCTGATGGTCCTCGTGATGAAGATAGAGCTGTAATAAGTTGAGTTTACAATTTCGCAATATTTTTCCATTGATATATTAAAGTTTTCTTGTGTTAAAATTTAATGCAAAGAAACTTACTTGATTGCAGTTGTCTTTTGTGACTGAGACAAAACCAAGTCTTACTCAACTTATTCAAGAGTTCAATGAAGAAGGGGTGGTTATGTACATCCTTAAGAATGTATCCTTCTTGAAGGCAAAAGGGACTATTTGTGTTTTTGATTTCACCATTCTAGCTGAAGTTCCAGAGGGCTCAACAAGGGAGGCTTTAAAAGCTGCCTTTGTTAGCCAAGTGGGGAGGTTGGGCCGATATGGAACCAAGGTAGTATTCTTAACTTGCATTGCTAATTTGTTTGAAAAGAAAACTACATCTAACATCATCTCATTTGGAATTTGTAGATGTTTGGTATTTTGCACTTTACTAATATCAACGCCGACTTAATTGAGCACATTTGTGAGACTTGTGGAGGAACTCGAGTTAGTAGAGACCCACTTAATCCTTACTGCTTCACATGCAAAGGCCCTCAAAGTATTGAGGAGGTTCCTTGTCTCACAAGTAATATTGTGCAACGTGGAGGAGAACAACTACCAGTCCACATTAGAGGCCAATATGTTGTCATCGTCCTTGGTCTATCTTATCCATTTGTACAATTGTATGATCAAGATTTGATGTTTGCATGCATCAAGCTCAAGACAAGCAAACCTAGTGGGAGCTTCACTGTAAACAACTTTGGATTTGTAATTGCATTTGAACCAAATGCATGATCACATTACATTTGATTGCAATTCAGCTTGATAAATTTGTTTCCATTATTGTTATTTGTGTATGTTGGCATTAATCGAAATTGAAATAGTTGCAATTGTCCTTTGAAAAAGTGTATTTCGTAATTCTTTTCATTTGAAAGATTTTAAATATGAACTTAAGTGAACTTCTTCAACAAAAAAATTTGAGTTACACACCAACTTTCTTTGTGGCAAATCAAAATAACACAAATATTCTTATGTGTCTTCTACATTTCTTTCCAAATCTTTCGTATGAACAACTTGTCAAGACCATGTATGAAAACATTACAAGTACATGGCAAACATCAAATACTCCATGGCACATGTTCACTAATATCAAAAAAGACTTCTTCACACTTAAAAGTGTTGAACATTTTTCTATTAATTCTGCCGCTTCTTGCGCATTGCTTGTCGACATTCTTGAATGCTTCCACAAAATATTCGGCCCTGATTTTACTTTATTCACATACAATGGAATCAAACTATCAAAAAACAAGGCAATAGGCAAGAACAAAAAAAGAAATACATATATGTTGCTTTTAAATGAAACGCATAGTCCTTGCACAATTGTCCCATTAAGTCATTTACATGGAAAAAATACTTATAAATTATGGTCATGCAAAGAAGATAATGAAATTCAACAACTTGTTAGGCAAAACCCTTGCCTTCCTGCCAGAGAAATAGCATCTTTGTTCTCAAACAAATATGGAGTTGTCAAACACAAAAAAGAGTCAATCATTAGAAAAATCTATAAAGTGTGTGCACTTATTCTGCAATCTATGGACAATGCACAAATATCAGCTTCGATAATCCAACCTTCAATAGTTGGAAAAGAAGCTTTATGTCATAAGAGAAAGAGAAAACATGATTCATATGAAGATCAATATTTTAAGAAAGTCTTAGACACTCCCACTTTTTCATGCATATGTTGTTGTTGTCTTAAATTTTGAAGCAAGATGAGAAAAGTTAAAACAGATTTAGGGGTTTTTCTTCAATCCAATTAGATAAAACTAGCCCTCCAACCATCAAACAATCTTGTATGCAAACTTTGCTACAAAGATATTAAACTAAGAAAGATTCCTTTTCTATCTTCCAAAAATATGCAAATGAGTACAAAAAAGAGATTCACAAATGATCTCAATGATATTGAAGCATGGTTGTTATCTATCAGAATACCTTTTGCACAAATTCAAGAGCTCTCCTATGAAGGGAAATATGGATTGCATGGGAGTGTTGTCAATGTTTTTGTTGATGTTGACAAAGCACAACAAGTGTTGCCAAGGTTCTTGAATGACCATGACACAGTTGCTGTTGCACTTAAGTGTAAACTCGCATTTAAACATAATTACATCAATGGTATTGTACAACCGACTTTTACAATGTTAGCATTGAACGAGTTGTTATCAACACCGCTATACAAGGAAAATAATATCCGTATTAACCACCTTTGGGAAAAGCATGTGCAAATTGTTCAAGTGAAACAAAATATTGAAGCAAACAATGAAGAAAACATAGAAGACCAAATAGAAGAAGAACTATTTACGGATACATTAGTCCATGGAATCTATACAAGCCAACAAGTTGTGGATTTCGAGGGCAAAACTATTGAAGTTGCACCATCAAAGGTTTTCCACCATTAAGCATTTTCAAAGATAAAATATTGTGAAGAACTATCATTCCCAAAAAATTTCTTTGGTGCTGCACGTAATTACAACCTTCCAAAGCACATATCCTATCAACAGATTACAAAGTGGGAGTTGACAAATGTAGACAGACGGTTGGCATTATCAATTGAAAACCTCTTCTTCAAAACTATGAAAATTTTGGTGAAACAAATTCTATCATCATCTTGGGTTCGAATGCGCAAAGCCCAAACAAAAGGAATTGCACTTCAAGCAAAGGATGCTCTCCTCGATACCATCAAAAAGCTACTTCATTCAACATTGGATTTTGGGACTTCTCCCACCTTTGAACGTCAGTAGACTATAAGTACTATCCCAAGAAAAATCTTTTCGCAATGCTGAGACAACTAGGACCTCCAACTTTTTTTGTGACACTTTTTGCAGCATAAAAATTATGGAAGCCACTAATTGAAGCAATACAAAAACTAAACACAAATACCACATCCAACGTGGACATAAATCAACAATCTTAAATAAGACATCTATTGCACTCTAATCCCATCACTACAGCCCAATATTATGTGCACAAATTCCAAGCCCTTAAAAACGTTATAAAAAAAGACAACATTCTAGGAAAATTGAATGACTTCTTCTTCGTTACGGAATTCCAAAATAGAGGTAGCCAACACGATCACGGACCTTTGTGGGTCGAAAATGCACCCATTTTTGGAATTTCTTCAAACTCTGAAATTGAGCAATTTGCAAAAAGATACATATCAACAAACAGTTTGAAACGTCCAACAGAACTACAACAAATTCAAACACATAGACATTATAAGACATTCTTCAAGAGAAAGCAAAAATGTCATTTTGGATTTCCACATGCTCCCATGTCCTCCACAAAAGTCTTGCTTCCATTGAAATCTGAAGATCGGAATAGCAACTTTGAAGAAAAGCTAGCTCTCATTAACTCTACATTGTCACAAGTTACAACATTAACATTAGACTATCATGGTTTCTTGCAAGCTATCCAGCTAACACAGGATGAATACATAAACATTCTACGGCATCTATTTCACAACCTACTCTTTTCTTGAAAAGAGAACCAAAAGATATACACACAAACAACTTCAACCCTCATTTATCAAAATTATGGGGAGCAAATACAGATGTTCAATTTATAGTCAATCCACATGGAGCAGCAGCTTATTGTACATCTTACATGAGGAAACCACATTAGCAGTTAAAGAAGCTTTGTCCCAAAGCATTAACACAAATGCTACCCCTAATGAATGCATATGAAAAGTTGGAAATGCAATATTGAACACACAACACATAAGTTCTCAACAAGCAATGTATTTAGCACTATCACTATCACTACCACTCTCCACTTCAAGTAGACAATTTCAATATATTAACACTAACCCTCCTGAGAAAAGAACCCTATTACTTAAACACAGAGAGCAATTACAAAAACTAAACCCAGAAAGCATGAATATATTTTTCGATGACATCATTACAAAGTACTTACATCGATCACAACATCTTCATGATGTTTGTTTGGCAAGCTTTGTTAGTGACTACACAATCAATGGAAACAATGTTTAAAAAATAAAAAAAAACAAAATTATACGATCCAACAACTACAATGAAACAAAGGATCCAGAAAATTACTACAGATATGTCATTTATACTTCCCATTCCACACTACTGAGCCAATTCTTGATGAGATTGTTTGTACTTGGCATGATATGTACCACAACAACAAGAACATCATAGATCCCAACAAAGACAAGTTCAACAAGCTTATCCCAAATAATAAAAAAGTTACCTCAACCAACTCCACAACCACAACATCATCATACACTAATCTTATCCAAAATAATAATGATGGATATGACATTGGAATAGACATGCCCAACCCTTTAAAAAAAAACAATATTTCCATAATACTTTGCTACCATGTTAAAAAAACATAGAAGATTCTTACTATGAAAACTTTAGGTCTTTGAATTGGGAGCAACGACTAATTGTTGATGACATACTTTTAAAGAAAAGGACGTCACCTACAAAAGCATTCCATCTTTTCGTAACAAGCAATGCGAAAACTGGGAAAACATTCACGCTACTTGCAATCGCCCAACCGTTGTTACACACCTACTCACACAAAGAAACAAACAATATAGACTCTCCCAAAATATTATTGCTTGCTTACACACAAAAAGCAGCTTTCAACATTGGAGGCACAACAATCCATGCTGCACTACATCTACCATTTATGACATCTCAATACACAAGCCTATCTAGCGAGAAACTACAAGAACTATCACAACTCTACAAAGATCTTCAGCTAGTAGTATTTGATGAAGTATCTTTGATTGGATACAACACATTTGTTACAGCAAACATGCATCTAAGAGAGATAAAACACAACCACATGCAACCATTTAGTGGTCTTGATGTTCTCCTTTGTGGGGACTTATGCCAAGCTAGCCCTACAAAAAATTCATGGCTATAATTTATCGATCAATGAATACAAACATTAGTACAAACATCATTTTAGAAGAACAATGTCTACCAATACGAACTAACTACACCAATGCGATAAACGAACTATGAATTCATTAACATTCTCAATAGAATTAGAACAGGCATACATACGGAGGCCGACATCGTGCACATAAACGAAAAGTATCTAAGACAACCACTTCAAAAAGAAATCATTCCCCATCTATTTTACACTAATGCTTCTAAAGACATTTACAACAAAGAAGTATTCCATTTACTCAAACAAACTCCTCATATTCTACAAGCAATAGACATAAGACACAAAACATGCAGCAAAACAATAACAATCCCAATGAACCCATCGAACACTTCTGGATTGCACAAAACATTGCATTTAAAGCCCGGAATGATAGTCGAAATATGATCGGGTAATCTAGACATCTCCGATGGATTGGTCAACAGAGCAAATGGGATCTTTCAACATTCTACCCTTATGGGAGAATTGCAATGTGTTTGGATCTTGTTCCACAATGATACAATCGGCATGAAAGCTCGCTTAAATAACTCCTCTCTATATTCCAACAAAGTATAGAAGTCGTGGACACCAATACTACAAATCACAAAAGAATTTTAAGTAGGGAAAAACAACTTCAACACTATTTCTCGAACACAATTCCCAATTCAACCAGCTTCAGCTAGGACAATACACCATTCCCAAGGTCTGTCCATGGACTACCTCGCATTTGATCCATCCTTAATTAAGACACATGGCCTCACATACACAACACTATCACGAATAAGAAACCCTGATAACTTTTACCTTCTAAAACCACTCCACTCAAAACACATTAAAGTGGACAAAATCTCCATACGAGAGATGGAAAGACTTCGAACACATAGACAATGGATTCCCACACAAATGAAATTCTCCACTAATATCAGCCAACAAAATACATTGCAATCCCTCAATACACGTGCACTAAAGTCCCACTTAATTGACATAATTAAAGACACAAATATACTTCAAGCATCAATACTCTATCTCCAAGAATTGCATTGCAACAAATCATCAACAATATCCTTGCCAGAATTCACGTGTCTCCAAGAAAAAAATGGTGTAGGAATAGCAACATGCTACAAAAAAAAATGCAACTACACCAAAAAAATTACAAACAAAACCAAGGGTTAGAATGCTTATTGACCATATTTCAAACGCAAATTTCAAACGCAAACAAATAAAAAAGTAGCCATCATAAATATCTACAACTCACCCCTCTCCAAAACTTATTCAGTCCTTGACAATCTCCAAAAATTATTTCTACACATTGAGAAAGATAATCCCATAACAAGACTTCCACAAAAGAACAAAAGACCAAACAACATTAACAAATTTCATGAATCAACAAAACTTTGATCAATTGATTTTGCAACCAACTACTATTCATGGATCTACTATTGACCACGTTTGGACAAATCAAAAGAACAACCACATATTGTTCGGTACACAAATTACATCTATTGGTCAGACCACTCACTCTTTTACACAAACATTGTTTCCTAACAATCTTATGCAACTTTACAAAACCTTCTTCAAGAAATTCAAAGGGAAATTCCAGCAGGCCATTTGAATCTAATTCATCTTATTCCAATAAAAGCATTCACGTTAAGAGCTTTCTGGCTTCGTGCGAAAACAAGGTGAATACTTAATAGTATTCAACATGACTGCCCAAAGTGACAGAGAAAGAAATTGAGGGGAGGGGGAGAGAGAGAGAGAGGGAGAGAGAGAGAGAGAGAGAGAGATGAGTATTAAAAAATAAAAGCGTGGCAGAGAAGTTATAATGAGACTTACTGCGAGTTCTAGTGAAAAGTAATGCTCAGGACTGTCAATTATCATAATGGAAACCAAACAATAGACCAATCACAAACAAAAGGACATTGAATGAAGCACGGTGTGAACCAATGAGCTTATAATAAAACAAAATTTCTACAAAACTCCCTATTTTTCCTTTCTTATCACACATCATCACTAAGGCCTTCCGATGGGCAGGCCAAAAAGGAGAAAAAAAAGGGTGGGGACCACATGCCACATTTGCATAAATTTCCCATTTCCCACAAAACTACCACAATGTTATAAGGCCTTAAGCTTCAAATGCCAAAAGACTACATAGGTTTACCAAAGTGTTTATCCAATCCTAGAGTCAATAGGTTTGGGGAGTGCAGGTTTCCTAAAAAGGGCAAGGGTGCCACCTACTATGGCCAATTTGTAAAAGTTGTTGTTCGATTTTCCTCCGCTTCAGGAAAAACAATCGAAATTTCACAAGATCAACCCATATTACGTTTTTGGAGAGGTAGAATGAGAACCTTCTCCCATCACTTGTAGTCATCCCTAGTGGTCAAGGGGTTTGGTTCAAGCTATAGGCTGCCATAAGAAACATCGGGCTCTAGTTCAATTTATAAAGATTCCATCATTGTTTATTATAGATTTCCTAGCTTTTGTTTTAAAACTAATTATTGCTATGGAAGGTTGATAATAACTTCTCTGATAATAGATGCTACAACATTGGGAGAGAGAAGATATTGATATGGAGTGGATGCATAGAGTTTCTACACATTCTTCTTAAGCACTTTAATGTGGGCATATGGTCTTGTGCCTTGAGGTAGAATATAAAGCAAAGAATTCAATTATTAAAAGAAGTAGCAAATAAAAAGTTGCCTTTCTTCATGGTTTGGGGACAAGAGGAATGTTATAAAAGGCAAAATCCTCCATTAATTAGACCAGACAAGCAGAATGTAGAAGCATTTTTCAAGCCACTTTATACCATGTGGGAATCGTGGAAAGGACAATATGATCAAACATTGTCTTGATCGATTGTAGCCCATATAAGGGTTGTGTAAATCCTCTCGGTACTTGTTTGTTTCCAGAGCCATTTACACTTAAGAGTCAAGCCAATGTTGAACTCATAGAAAAAGTATTGCCTTGTCTCCTTGAATTGAGACATGTTTCAGATGTCCGATCAATGATCGTAGAACATCCCTTTGGTCAATGTCCAGTTACACTAGGTCATCCCTTGTATGAATACCTTGAGAGTGTTACCATGCATTTTCAAAATTGATGGAGCAATATTCATCCTCTGAAAATATTTTGGGAAGAAAGTTATTGAGAAGAAACCATCAAATTTTCCAAAGCATGATGAACAAAAACAAATGAAGCAATTAATGAGAAAACCAGCACAACTAAGGAGATTGGTCTACGAAACAACTTGACATATTATAATCAATGCGCAATGTGGATTCAATGAGTGATGTGGAGGCAATCTTAAGGGCTCAACAACTTGGATTCTCAGGTCAATACATTATGGGCAGAATTGTGAGAGTTTATCTTCGGCCTTTGAAAGATTGGCAAAGACAACATGGCAGTAAGAGAACAAGTAAGAAATAATCCCATTTGTCAAACTCAATTATATATATCTGATTCCTCTATAAGTGGTGCTATTGTATAAGTTTTCCTATTACTCATAAGAATTTGCATGAAGCTTTGTTTTCAATTATCGTGGCATTGAAAATAGCACAATGTTTATAAGCTTCAAAGAATTATACTAACTCTATTGCTTTCCTAACATACATTCATATTGTTAAAGAGACCGTGAAGCCCATTTCATCACTGGCTACAACAACCCTGATTCCTTAGCATCCAGCCTCCGTCTTCTACTGTTTCTAGCATGCCATCGAAGCTTCTTTCACAGGAGTGCACGGTTGGGAGGCAGTGCCATCTGTTGTATCAGTTCTACAGTAATCAAATTTTTGATTCTCCATACTATCTTGTTTTCTCTCTTGCATACGAGATCCTGTTATCTGTTGAGCACAGACGTTGTATTATTTTCTTACATGGTATCAGAGCCTCGAGCTAGACTCTAGCAAGAAGATTTGGTAGTGTGTTTCTGTTTGCGAGCAGATTGTGAGAGATGGCGCAGCCCACAAGACTGTGAATCCCACCGTTTGGCGAAAGCGGAAAGTTGGACGGCTCTAACTATCCACTCTGGAAGTTCAAGATGAAGACCATCCTAAGCGCATATGAGCTTTGGGACACTGCTACTGGGGTGGGCCGGCTACAAGACCAGATCCAGCCAATGCAGGACAATAGATAGTACCAACTGCGGATGAGATTCTCACGTGGACAAGAAGAAATGCAGATGCACTGTGTTCTATTGTCTGCAGTGTTAGTGATTCCATCATGGTGTTAATTCAACATGTCACCACAGCGGAGGAGGCATGGACGGTCTTGAAAAATTAGTACGAGACCACAAATCAGACACGGATTCAGAATCTGGAGACTCAACTCGCAAACGAGAAGTTGTCTAAGTCTGAAGCAACGGAGAAGTTCATCACCAGGGTGAAGAATCTACGCGATCAGATGACTGCGATTGGCATCACCATCACTAGCGAGAATCTAGCACGAAGGTGCATATAGATTCTCCCACCAAAGTACGACGGTCTTGTTACGGCACTAAATACGTAGAACAGAAATCCGCCCCTCAACTTTGAGGATTTCAGCGCGATGCTTCTGGAGGAGGAGATGCGTCAAAAGACGAGGACTAGAGAAGATTCGGCTTTTTAGACCGGATCAAAGAAAGGTAAGGGTAAGGACTCTGGTAACCCATCTTCTTCTTATGATAAAAAGAGAAAGAAGAAGATCAAGTGCTTCTATTGCAACAAGGCAGGGCACAAGCAAAATGAGTGCTGCAAGAAGATTGCAGATGAGAAGAAATGGGGAGGAAGGTGAAGAAATTAAGATCAGACAGAGGTGGAGAGTTCACATCAACTGAATTTGAGAGTTACTGGAAAAGTCACGGAATCAAGAGGCAGAAACCCCCGCCACATACATCACAGCAAAATGGAGTAGTAAAATGCAAGATGCGCATCATGTGCGAAATGGGCCGGAGTATGATGAAAGGGAAAGATTTGCCAAAGACTTTCTGGGCTGAAGCATGTAACACTGCAGTTTACATCCTGAATCGTAGCTACACGAAGGCTATGAACGGGATGACTCCACTGCAAGTCTTTTCTGGTAAGAAACCTTCAGTTGCACATTTCAGAGTTTTTGGATGTGACTATTTTGTGCATGTCCCTGATGCTACCAGGACCAAATGGGAACTGAAGAGAGACTGAAGAGCCAGAAGTGTATTTTCTTGGGCTACAGTGAAGAGGCGAAGGGTTACCATCTCTATAACCCTATTACTAAGAAGGTAATTGTAAGTCGCGATGTGGTCTTCTCAGAACAGCCGCATCAATTAGAGGAGGATGCTTCCTTCCCAGACAACCAGGACCAGGATATCCATCCAGTACCGCCACCAATAGCAGACCAAACTCCCCCAACGGTGCTTGGGAGGATTCAAGACAAAGAAGATGAAGAAGAGCCTGCAGAACCACAACGGCAACGGCCATTCTCGAAGTGGGTAAAGCAGCTTTTGGACAACAGAGAACCTCCAGCCATTGAGGAGGAACCATCCGAACATCGCCGGTCCAAGAGATTAGAGGAGCAAAGAAGGGCGCAGGAACACTTGGTCAACTATTCTTTGATGACAGAAGTGATCCGTGCTGATGAACCCAAGTGTCTTGAAGAGGCACAAGGCGATGATAGGTGGATGGAGGCTATGCAGTCATGCAGTCAGAGTATGGCTCCATAATGAAGAACAACACTTGGGACCTTGTGGATCGACCACCAAAACGCAAGGTAATCGGAACCAAGTGGGTGTACAAGACCAAGTACAAGTCCGACGGCACATTGGATAAGTACAAGGCTCGGCTCGTGGCAAAAGGATTTGCATAGGTACATGGTTTTGATTATCAAGATACTTTTGCTCCCACAGCTCGACTAACCACAATTCGTAGTGTTTTGGCTTTAGCTACCTAGGGAAGTTGGCCCATGTTTCAGATGGATGTGAAATCCGCCTTTTTGAATGGAGATCTCAAGGAGGAGGTATACGTGGAACAACCACCAGGTTTTGAGATCCCCGGTTCAGAAGGTAAAGTCTACAAACTGAAGAAGGCACTTTACGGGCTGAAACAGGCCCCACGAGTGTGGTACCAACGAATTGATGCCTACTTTCTGCAAAACGGTTCAGGAGGAGCCCATCTGATGCAAATTTGTATATCTTTAGAGAAGGAGGCAGGTGTATGATCGTGGTCCTTTATGTGGACGACCTTGTCATAACAGGGAACCATGAAGAGAAGATCTCGCAGACGAAGCATTTGCTAGGAAGAGAGTTTGAAATGACAGACCTTGAACTCATGCATTTTTGTTTGGGGATTGAAGTTTGGCAGGAGCCGAAACTCTTCATTTCACAGCTGAAGTATGCTGGAGAGATACTGAAGGCATTTGGCATGGCTGAGTGCAAGACAGTTGGTACCCCTATGGAGGTTGATGCGAAGCTCTCAAACGAGGATTCATCACCACTGGTGGACGAAGCGAAGTACAGAAGGCTTGTGGGCAGCTTGATTTACCTGTGCAACACACAGCCGGACATCAATTTTGCAAGTGGTGTACTAAGCAGGTTTTCCAATAAGCCCCGGGAGAACCATTGGAGGGCAGGGATGTGGGTGCTGAAATACATCAAAGGCACACTTGATTATGGCATCACCTATACCAAGGGCAACATCTTGACCGGATTCTGCGACTCGGATTGGGCAGGAGACGTGGACAGCAGGAGATCAGTGACAGGTTACTATTTCTCACTTGGATCTGGAGTTGTGTCATGGGTCAGCAAGAAGCAACCCACAGTTGCTCTTTCTTCTACCGAGGCCGAGTACAAATCTACATGCTTTGCTTCTTGCGAGGCAGTGTGGTTGAGGAGGATTTTGGGGGACATGGGTGTAGTGCAGAACAAGCCTACGCAGTTATCATGTGACAATCAGAGTTGCAGGGCGATTGCAAAGAACCCGGTGTTCCACACTCGCACAAAACACATTGAGATTCAATATCACTTTGTACGTGAGCTCATCATGGATGGAGAGGTCGACTTGGTGTACTATCCGACTACAGAGAATGCTGCGAACATCTTCACGAAGGCTCTTGGAAGAGACCTGCTGGAGAGGCATCTTCATCGACTTGGCATTGGGCCGAAAAAGTAAGTTCACTTGCGGGTGGACATTGAGGGGGGGTGTTAGATATCAATGCTCCACTCTCGTGTAACTACGCAGGAACCAGCTAACTCTACTTGTAAGCCCCCCATATGAGGAGAAGGCATTTGAGTAGCTCAGTTATCCGATAGGTCTTGGTTTGGACACCAGATGGGGGCCATGTGTGCTGTGATGGCTAGACGGCTTCAGATAGAGTTGGCACACTGCCAACTAGGCTACATGCAAGTGCAGGAAGGCATCCCTTGACTGACCGCATCGAGGGTAGATGGAGCATTTCTCGGGGTAGCCCACTCTCGAGTTGCGGGGCCCGTTTGGAGCCTCAGATGATCCCGGATGGCTCTAGGCCGAACGGCAACCGTAGATGAGTTGCTCTATTTTGTGCACCGGTTCTATCGTATGGTCGGTGGCCTATTTCGGGACCAACCCCCAGACCGTTTTGGGCGGACTGGGTCAGTCACTCAATTGAACCTAACCGACTATGGCTGGTGGCTATATAAGAGCAAGCCCCTAAAGCCCATTTCATCACTGGCTATAGCAACCCTGATTCCTTAGCATCCAGCCTCCATCTTCTACTGTTTCCAGCACGCCATCGAAGCTTCTTTCACAGGAGCGCACGGTTGGGAGGCAGCGCCATCTATTGTATCAGTTCTACAATAATCAAATTTTCGATTCTCCATACTATTCTCCATACTATCTTGTTTTCTCTCTTGCATACGAGATCATTCCTATTATCTGTTGAGCACAGACGTATTATTTTCTTACATTTTCAACATATTAAATTTGAATAAGGTTTTGACCATAGGCTCTTTTTAATCCAATTCCCTCCTTGAAAATGGCCATGCATCATATAAAATATACTGTATATATATATACATATATGCCCTTTTCTATCTTTTAGTACAACCATGGTATGAGCACAACTGATGTTAATGCATAGACACTATCATCCAAAGGTTTTCTAAGAAATATAATGATATTGATGCAGATAGCTAAGTAGCTAGTCAATGACTAGGTCACTAGTTAGCGACCATGACACCCAGCCAGCTAGCTAGTGACTAGTAACACATATAGTAACTTCTAGTTTCTTTGATCATAAACTACTAGGACTCTCTCCTTTGCACATGATTGGTGGTCGATATGCATCCTTCTTATTCCGTACATCCCTCTTATTCTACGAGGGTAAAATGACATTTATATCCCCTTAGTGTCACTAGTGCCCATTAATCGTAGGCACATTCAAGGATTATAAAGTCCCTCAAGGGGATGTGTTGTGTGTGTGTGTTCACCAAAAAAAATTGTGTGTGTGTGTGTGTGTGTGTGTGTGTGTGTGTGTGTGTGTGTGTGTGTGTGTGACCTACTACTTCAATGAATCTACATCTCCACTATTCCACATCCTTATCAACGATTTGTAAGGCCCCTAGCAACCATTACTTTATCAAGACTATGTTCACAATTAAGTTAATGTTTAGAGGTGAAGCAAAGAGAAATCCATTTGTTTATACTAGCTGCATTTTTTTCCCCCAAAAATGAGGGTTATATTATATTATCAGAAAGGTTATATGCATTATCAACAAAAAAGCTTTCTGTGATAGGCAGCAAACATACTATCATCACAGCAAGCTTTTTGTGATAGGCAGCAAACATACTATCATTGCAAAGAAACGTGAGTACAAACAAGTAGTCCTCAGGGATATAACAGAGTTTGATCTAGCCCAGCAAGATGATTTCCTCATAAGATACACATCTATTCCAATTCTTCTTTGACTTCAGCAGGAAGTGACAGAGAGGCGTTAGGAGCTGTAGGAGCAGCCATAGGAGCTAGTGGAGGGGCAACGGGGTTGCGCATTCTTTCCCTAAATTCTTCAGCAATGAGTGCTTCTCGGTGAACCTTGTATGAAATGCTGGAAGGATCTGCGCACGAGGTTGGTCTCTTAAAAGGGTGCATTGGAGGAGAAATGGTCCAATCCATTGGTGCAGCAATGACATTTGGGCCAGCAGTAGAATGAGGTGGTGATGCAAGAGGAACTGAGGGGGGGGGGGAGGAGTCAGCAAGACAGAGGGGGCTGAGGCTGGGGTTGGGGTGCCACTGTTCTACAGGATCTCTTCTTTTTCGGCTTTCACTAGTTCAGCCAGCACCTTGGCTTGGTCCAACAACATGGATTCCTCATTTGCAAGTTTCTCTTCCACCTTGAAGCACTCTTGGGCTTGAGTATGAAGAAGGCCGAGTTTCTTGAAGTTAGCTGTTCATTCCTGTGGTCATGCGTAATGATTCAAAAACACTTTTAGTATCCATTAGAGCATTATTAAACAGTTTATTGCATCTCTGAAGCCAAATTAACCAAAGCGTTGAGGCTCTGATGACGTTCCAATTTTGTGGAGCCATGTTAGGATAGTCTCCAAGCAGAATGACCAAGTAGCTAAAAGGGAAAGGAGCAATTTGTCGGTGTATCAAATCCCATAGTTCCCTGGAATATGAAAAATTGAGGAACAAGTGTGGGATATCCTCTCTCACTCTGTTGCATCGTTTACACCAGCCATTCCCATGACCGATCTTTTGGGCTCGAGCTGCAGTGTCCACAGATACTTCGGTGTAGGATTAGCCAAAGAAAGCATGATTGCTTTTCAGAGATCTCCCGGTCCTAGACTTTAGAGAACCTAAGATACCATTTGTTATCATCGTCTCTACGGTACCATGTTTTGTTAAGTCTAGCTATCATCTCCTCCTGTCCATCATTGAAGATCGAGACCGGAGAAAGATTCCATTGGCCCACCCATCTAAATTCTCTCATCATGGGAGGTAGGCGACCACCTAGCCAAGGGAGGTTTTCTCTGGCCCAAAGAGCCTGGTGATCCTTTATCAGGGGCTCGGGGGGGTCACTCATCATATGTAACCCTATCACGTGAGTTCAATAGAAGGATTTTTTTTATTTCTAAAATTTACATAAATAAATATACATAAGGGACTATTTAAAATAGTTTTGGAAAAAATTTACAGATTTGTATAGAAAAGGGTTACATTTTATTCATGAAATCTTTTACAGATAAGGGACTTTAAATATAGGCCTTGAACGCACGTGATATAGAGGGTTTATACATAGTGACCCCCCCGAGATCAGGGGAAGGTCAAATATGGTCAGTCTATGTGATACCAATAGGAAATTATCATTGTGCCACTTACCTTGAGCACAGTTCCATAGATCTTCCCTAACTTTGACCCCTCTCTTACTTAGTCTGAGAGCTACTTTAAGTTGGTCCTCTCGTAGTGGTTGGGTGCTAAATAGGATCAAGAACCAGATTGAATCTTGGCTACAAAATTTGCCTTTTTTCCTTGTAAAACCCTTCCATTTAAAAAAAGGTCGCATACTTTCCCAGGCTCTCCACCCTTTCCAAAGCTCTGACCCTTTAGTGAAACATCTTTCTTGCCCGAAAAGGAGAGATCCTAGAGGAATTTCTTTCTAGTGCCTGCATCGGTCAGGTTTGAATTTCCTCAAGTTCTTCAAAAGCAAAGAAGTCCGAACTGAATCTGGGTTTTGGTAAGATTTTAGGATCTCACTGAGCCATGAATCTTGCTAATGATTTTTTGACATCTACCACTTCTAGACCCCCTTCCATCTTCGGTAGAGTATAAAAATTCCATCTAACCTTGGTGCTTCTATTGTGCTCTAAGGAGCCCCCCCATAAAAAGGTTCAAAACAATCTATTGAGTTGGTCGAACTTTTTTTTTATAAGGAACCAACAAGCTATAAAATACAATATGGATGGGTAAATGTAGTGATTCAACACAAACTTTCTCCTAGCCAGTGAAGGCTGTAGCCCTACCATCTGTTGATTTTGCTCCTGCTCTTGTCAATTACCCACTCCCATCTATCTTTGTTTGTGCATCTAAAACCCATTGGGATCTCGAGGAGACAAAAGATCTCACCCTCCTTGAGGATCTTACATCTTTTATCTATGAGAATTTGGGGATGAGCTGCCCTAGTTCTGAAGACTCCTATTTTCTCATGGTTGATTTTAGGCCCCGACGTTGTGCAGAAGGTGTCCAAGCACCTAAGGATTCTTTCAACTAATCTTGTGAGATTTTTGTTGTCTATGAATTGTTGGCAAACTATTTGTACTCTGTTTCCCACCTGGATACCTCTGATGTTGCCATTGTCTTCTTCCTCCTTGATGAGCAAACCAAGAGCATCTGCGGCAATGGCAAAGAGGAGAGGTGCTAAGGGGCAACCCTGTCTAATAGATCTTTTAAGCATAAAAGAGGAGGAAATAGATCCGTTAACTTCCACCTTGGCTCTGGCCTTGGTTTAGCAGAGTGTCAACAGATTATATAAACCCGAAACCTGCACCCATGTCTTAGAGGGAGGACACACAAATCCCCATTCCATTCTATCGTAGGCTTTATCAAAATCTATTTTTAGAAAATAGATATCCTATTTTTTTCATCAGCATGCTCCAGTCCTTCCCAAAGACTTAAAATGGCCTCTAGGATGTGTCTGCTGCCTTGGATGAAACCTTTTTGTTCTTCCCTTATCCAGTCTTTCATTTTGAATTTGGGTTTGATCGCTAAAGCTTTAGCAAAGATTTTGTAACTAGTATTAAGCATGGTGAGAGGTCTCCAATTCTTGAGTGTTTCCTTGGGTCCCCCTTTGGATATCAGTTTAATCATACCTGTGTTTATCTATGAGTCAAGGAAACCTTTTGACTTGGCCTCTTGCTAAAGGAGGAGGAGGCGCGAGCCCATTGTGTCCTAAAAAACTTGGTAAAATTTGATTGGAAGTCCATCTTCACCAAGAGTTTTCCCCCTTGCCATGGCAGTGACTGCACCTTTTAATTCTTCAATGGAGAGTTCCTTGTCTAGAAAAATGGAGTCAAATCTTTGGATAGTGCTCCTTCTAGCCAACCGACATTTTTCTCTTGCTCTAAGCTTATCCGTGGAGAGGGTTTTGGGTTCCCCAAGAATCCTCTGGAAGTGCTTCGCCACAATCTGACCAATCTCTTTTGGATCTTGGGTTAGTGGTCCTTCTTGTAACAAAGTATCTATCGATTCTTGAGCCTGCTTTTTCCTAAGGCTTCTAAACATATCATTATTTGGCCTGTCACCTTTCCCTACCCACCATTCTCTTGTGAACACTTTGGATTGCGCTGCTTCAATGCTTGCTTCTATCTTGGATCTGTCCCTGAATGCTATGAGTCTTTCATGTCCCTGAGTTGTTGCATCCTCCCCCAGAAGCTTGATTTTTGCTCGTCAGGTAGCTCTAGCAATATCTGCTTGCTTCTTGATAGCCTTGAGGAAAGTACATGTTCTTTCTGTAGCCCTAACCCACTTTTCAGTTGCAGTGGCTCTGCCATCAAATGCTTTTTCCTAGATCCTGACTACCTTTTGTTGGACATTGGGAAGACGAAAGAAGAAGGGGTTTTCTTTGAACCATGATTTACTTCTCTTTCCCTGACTTCTGTCTAGAGTAATTAGGATTTTTTTGTGGTCCGAAAAGGGAAGAGAAGGAAGAGCTAAGCTCTTGGTACACAAGGCTGCGTCAGCAATGTCTCTTAAGCAATACATCCTATCTATACTTGCTTTCCTGTGGAGAGAACCCGACTGATTGTTGGTCCAAGTGAAAGAGGTGTCTTCAGAGACATTAATGAGCACCACAAAGTCTTTGAGGGCAGTTGAGGAAGAGAGCTCCCTGCCTCTTAGTGTGTTATCTATGCAATTCCATTTGTCCCTGCGGTATTCTACCATGTTGAAATCACCTAGTAAAATAGCATTTTTTTGAAGGATCTTTCTGTTGTCACTGTTTTACCCTAAGTGCAGGTTCCGAGGGTGTTGGTCACCTACAGTTGTGTCATTGCTCGTTGTAGCATAGGTGTTCACAAGTGTAGCATAGGTCCTCGGGTCGTGTTCTGGTGAGAGGTATAGGCTAAAGCATGGAAAGCAGATCTCATGTGCACATGAATGAGAAAGAGAGCTTGATCATAACGATTGATGGAGGCTCTCGCCTCCACTCAAGGGTTTAGAAGGGGATTTCATGGTTCAAAAGGGAGACAGGGTTGAGAGAGCTAGCTAGAAGTTCCAGGGTTCAGAGGGGGTTGCAGGGTTTAGGAGGAGTCCAAGGTTGAGGAGTGGAGAGCTAGTCTCCTTCATGGATTCGAGGGGTAATAGTTGAGGAGGAGGGACAAGGAAGGAGGAGGAAGAGAGAGGAGAGTGGAGGAGGAGGGAAGGAGGAGGAGGGAGGAGGAGAAGGGAGGAGGAGGAGAAGGGAGGAGGAGTAGGGTGGAGGAGGAGGAGGAGGAGGACAGAGAAAGGAGGAGGAAGGAGAAGAGATGGAGGAGGAGGAGGAGGAGGAAGGAGGAGGAGGAGAAGGGAGGAGGAGGAGGAGGGAGGAGGAGGAGATGGAGGAGAAGGATGAGGAAGTAGGAGGAGGAGGAGGGAGGAAGGAGGAGGAGGACGGAGTACAAGGGTAGAGAGTGCAAGGGTAAGGGCATGCTAGAACACGATAGTGTAAGAGAGCATGGACGCAATAGAGATCGATCGCATGAAAACAATAGTGAGCTTGAACACTGAACCCCAAAGAGTGGGAGCTTCATTCCATTGAGAGATATTTATACATGTTGGTCTCTACACAATCCATAGGTACCTCCGTGGTGGGACCTCTTTTGTAGGAGACCTTTTGGACAAGAGTCCCTTCACTTTTGGGGGGGATCTTTTGGGTCTCCACACAAAGTGGGGGGACCTTTTGGGTCTCGATCTTTTGGGTCTCTACACAAAGTGGAGGGACCTGATAAAGTGTAGGCTTTTAGTCTTTCTCTCTTTAGATTTAGTATTTCTCTCTCTAGATCATGATTTCACAAGTATGATTGGATCTTTTCTAGAGAGGATTTCGACTATCCTCATCCTTTCATATTTATCATACCATCTTTTAAGCTCAAGATATTACAAGCGGAGTTTTGCTGCTACTCTACACACACAAAGCTCTCATAGTTGTTGTCCTAGACTACACTTCTGGCCCTTGTTGCCACAGGGTTAACAACTCCCCTGGACCGATTTGATTACCCGTCCTTGGGTTATGGTTGGGTCTGCAAACGATGTTGTGCTGCAGTTGTCTTTACCCAATGAGTATCGATGGCGGTGGTGATAGATGGAGCGAGCTTGTTGTCGATCTTTTCCTTGTAATCCACGAACATCGTAGATTGATTGCTCTGTTTTTAAGAAGCCACTGTGAACCATTTCTTCAAACAGACACACATAACTCCCTTGAATAGATATGGCCCTTTGAAAGAGGCAACTTGTTGTTTGAGCATCTATCTGTTCATTTGGATTGAAGTTGAGGTTGGGCAAATGGTCATCAATGGTGAGGAACACCTCCACGATGATTGCTAAGGCTTCACTGTATCTTGCACTTTCCTTGAGTGTTTTGTCATAACTACTTCTGTCCAGATGAAGTTGACTAGGAGCTTATATAGGGGCCTTGAAATCATGGCATACCTCAGTATGAATCTTCTATAGTATTCGGCATGTCCCATGAAGACTTGGATTCCCTTGGCATTTAGTTGGGGGGGAAGTTCCATGATGATCTTTATTTTGTCCAAGTCAGTTGCAATCCCATGTCGAGAGACTATGTGTCCCAAGACTACTTTGTGTGTGACCAAGAATTGGCATTTTAGAGGATTCAAAGAGATTCCATACTTCTTGCATTTTTTAAGGACTTCTTCAAGGCATTTCAAGTGATCCTTTTTTCCTGAGTGTATGCACAAGTCGTTGAGGAAGACTTGTAGGAACTTGTTGAGAAATTCCTTGAAGACAGTGTACATTACCCTTTGAAAAGTATATGGGGCATTGCATAAGCCGAATGGCATGACTCTGTATGCAAAAATGCCCCATTCTGTGGCAAACGCTGTCTTTTCCTGATCTTGAGGTGCAATTTGTACTTCGTTGTACCTGCTGAACCCATTCAAGAAGCCATACACTTTAGATCCCGCTACCCTTTCTAAAACCGTTTCAGTCAATGGTAGGGGATAATGATCTTTGATTGTTGCTGCAGTGATGTTCTTGAGATTCACACATATTCTAAGCTTCTTGTTTTTCTTAGGAACAATCACAATTGGTGACACCCAAGCGGTATGCTCGATCTCATAAATGAAACCAGCATCTAGTAATTTTTTATAGACATGGGTGCCATACTTGGGATTTGTCCTATAAGGTCCACATACCTTTGGTTTGGATCCTTCCCTTATTGGTATGGTATGTACTGCAACTTCTAGGGAAATCCCTTTCATTTCTTTGTAGGACCAAGCCATGCAATCTCTATATTCCATTAGCAATGTTTTCAATTCTTTTTCCTCTTCTAGAGTGAGCAGTTCACCGATGTATATAGGCTGTTCTTCTTCTCCATCCAAGGCAAGATCCGATTTTCTTGTCTTGGCTGGTCCTTCATAAACTGGGGTATTCTCAATATTCTATGTTTCTTTGAGCTCTGATTCCCTGATTGGCCTAGGCATTGCTATTGTTGCTTCTCCTCTAGTGTAGTTTTTGAAGTAATCGGGAACTTCCCTTAGGCCTTCATGGCACTTTGAGATGTTTGCTTGGCTGCTAGCACCATTGGAAGATATTTGGTCCAATTCACCTGTGTTCCCTTGTTCTTCTTTTTTGTTACTATTCACCATTTCACTCTTCATTCTCACATTGGGTTTGAACTTTCTAAGCTTTTTGCTTTGTGAGACCAATGATGGATTTTCAATAGGAGTCACACTCCCAAGGAGTGGTTCCTCGACCATACAAACACCTTCAAGCCCTTTAGGATCCCATTTAAAATTTGGGGACTCGGGTTTTTTTGTGGGCTTAGTTAAGTACAATTCTACCACTTTGGTCTACATTCTTTTGAATTGGTTGAAGTGCTCTATCTTGGCCTTTTGGCACTGTACACCCTTCTTTTTTTTCCTGGACCGATTGCTATTGGATAGTGCTAGAGGGTCGATCTTGGGGTATTCAATGGTGGCCATGAGTGCCTGTAGTATTGCCAAGTCATTGTCAAATACTTGGCCTTCCAAGGTTGCATTATCAGCTTTTGTTTCCATATCCCAACCTATGTTAGCATCGTAGACTTCTATTATGGACTCTGTAGGGTCACTATCCCATTCGATGCCTATCATGAAGACTGACATTTCCACTACTTCTGATTCATCATCCCAGATTGGTGCTTCTAGTTGTATCAATTGGGCATCCACATCTGGCAACATTAGATGTGTTGTTTTACAATTATCTATTGTAGCCAACGTCTGTATCCAATTATTGATGTCACTTTGTGTATCTCTTCTATGGGCTTTAGTGCATTGGTAGGTACAGGGGATGCATGACCAGTGGTTGTAGTGGAAGAAGTGTCTTCATCATTTCTAGGAATAGTGGGCTTGATTTCCCTTGTTCCCAAATTTATCTTGACAACGGTTTCTCTATTTTGGATAGTGATCCTATCGGTGCCCCAATCATGGAGTATTGATGCTTGCTGAAGCCATGATCTTCCCAACAATATCTGGTATGCTGTGGCGCCCCTGGGAAGATCAAAGATAGTAAACTAGAGCATGAATCTTACTCCAACAATTTTTATTGACACATTGTCAACAATACCTAATGGCTTCATTTTTGTGTAGTCAGCTAGGCGGATGTTAAATGTGGCCTTCTGCATTGGAGGTAGGCCCCATTCTTCATATAGCTCTCTTGCCAGAATGTTTACTCCAGCTCCTCCATCCACTATTGTCGGGTATTGCTTTATGCTCCAGTGGGATGGTTACATTTTTTATGTCATCCCTAGCACCGAATTTTACTGAAATTACCTTTTCCTCTTCTTTAGGTGGGGGGAAGTATTGTGAAGATTCGATCCATCCCTTGAAACTTTCCCACATTGTAGGGCAATTTCTTAGTAAGGTCCCAATTGGCATTGTGACGGGGTAGCTTATCAAGCTTGCTAGTGCGGTGCCATCCAATAGGGGATGTTTTGCTTGTTGCTCTATTACCTATTAGAAGTTGTTGGGATTAATCATCGTGTCAATGTTGGGTGCTGATGGTGCTCTGACCTTTACTGGTACCATCCTGTCTGCCTCAAATTTTTCTTATTCTTGTTGAACCCCATTGCTTTAAGGCTTGGTAGCGCATCTTTTGAGTTTCAGCATTGGGGTATGCTTCCTTGGCTCCTTGGGTGGCATTTCCATGGATGTGTTAGGCATGGTCTCTCTGTGTTGTGGGATTGGCATGGCTTGTATAGCCAGAGGGCTCTTTGCTTTCTGAGTGGAAAGGAGTTTTTATCATGCCGCTTCTTTCTACTATCTTGTTATGATCAAGACTGGCTGTGATGCCACACTTTGTGTTGCCACACTGTGATTTTCCACACTTATCATCCCCAAGGGTACATCAGGTTTTACTTCCGTGGTTGGTTGAGGCTTTGTTCTTAGTGGGCAATCCATGCAAGCATGCCCAGCTCTGCATTCCCTACACATAGGTTGGAATGTAATGGGGTTACCCTTGTGTGGGCATTCTGCTCTGCGGTGGTTTTCTCCACAACCAAAACACTTAATGGGTGTTCGATATGTGGTGGGCCTTACTTGATTAGCATACACCAGGATGAGTCCTTTGACACCATCCATTAGTACGTAGGGTATTCTATTTCATACTCATAGTAAGGTTCCAACTCTTCAGATTGGAGTTGTTACACCGGAACTACTGGAGCAAGATTGGGAGCCCATGGATATTGCGGAGGATTGGGATTCCTCATCAGTTGAGGCACTTGTGTTCTCACCAGGATTGGGTTGAGATGTGGCACTTGTGCATTAGGTGCCAGTGCCGGTTGTCTGTACACCGGGATTGGTGGCTGTTGGTACTGTTTTGCCGGGGTTGTGCTACCCTCATATTGTAGAAACAAGTATTTACATCATGCCCTACAGCATTGCAAATGGGACACCATAACCATGGGTACTGAGCCACTTCTGGTGGGTTTAGTCTGTTCCTTAAGATTGGGCATTCATTGGCTGTATGGTTGGCCATACAGTGTGGGCAAACATTTTCTCTCCATGGGTACTGTCGTGGCTGAGAGACACACAGCTTTTGCTGGCTTGCATCATTTCATCTTTTACTCTTAGGGCTATGGCTTCCACTCTATCCTTGGTGTTGTGATCTTTGTTGGAAGTTCTTCCCTTCTTCGAAGATCTCTTGTCGCGCTGACTTGATTTATAGCAATCACTGTCAGTGTCAAAATTGGTCATGCCATCCTCAATGTCAATTGCAGTTTCATGAGCGTCGTTGAAATGTGCATAGTTGTTGACTTTTTTCATGTCCTTATGAATGGATTTTTTAAGGCCAGAGATGAACCATGCTTTGAGGTACTTGTCATCTGAATGAGGATCACACTTTGCTATTAATCTTTTCATTCTTCCCAAGTATGTTCTAACCTTTTCTTTCTTGCGCATATCTATATTGCCTAGTTGTAATGTGGGGTCATCTTGCAGCCTTTTTGTCTAGAATCTTCTTCTAAACTAGTCAAATAGCAGTGCCCATGTGGCTTTTTCCTCTATAAGAAGGTCAAGGTACCATTTTGAAGCCTCATTGGTTAGGGCCATCGGGAACCAGGCAGCTTTGGTTTCATTAACTAGTCGCCTCTAGCACAACATGTTGCGTCGAAGAGTTGAAGGAACCTGGCGGGGTCCCCTTGTCCATTGTACTTTGGCATTTCCAATTTATCAAAATGCCATCTACCATTGTTGTTTTTGTTGCAGTTGGGTTGTTCTTTAAGGTGTTCTGAAGGATTTTGATCATCGCTACTTATTTCCTCTTCAATAATTATGTCCTCCATGCTGCTTGTCAACGATGGTGAGAGGTTGAATTCTAGAAGAGCATCGAGGGCCGAAAAAAGCTTGCAAAAGTATGTAGGTGCTAGTCTTCATTTAGATCTGAGGTGCATACACAATGCTTAAGTGTATCCTCTAAGTGAGTGCCTTTGACTTTGAAATTTGCAATTGATTTCGACTTTCGTAGCCCGATAATGGCAAAAAATATGCAATCGACGAGTCAAAATCGGTGCCTACATAACAACGACTACTGAGAATGAAAATGATGGCAAAAAGACTTGAAAATTATCGTTAGAGATTGGATGTTGTGTGAGTGAATCTTGGCATCAACAACTAGGTGCGATTTGGTCTTCAAACGGCCATGATACAAGCTTCTAAAGGAGGAGTAAAAAATGTTAGGGGGTTTGGAGATGCGTTAGTGTTGTAGGGCCGTCGTGTTAAAAATGTGTCTAGGATTGTCACATGTGTGTAGGAAATGTGCCAGTGTAGACGAATCGTCAATCGGAGGTCACGGTGGATCCTTATTAGTGAAATAGTGCAAAAAAGGGGCCCAGACGGGGGCACAAATTGACGTGTGTTATGGATGCCCTAATGGTGTGGGGTTGGCTGGAAAAAGTTCCATAGCTTAATGGTTCCATGTGTGAATTTGTGGTTCAATTTGGGTTGCAAACGGGCAAGATATGGACCCTCAAAGTTAGGGGATTTTAGGGACCCTTTGGTCTTCACGTCCAAGTGTGAATGGACTTTAAGTCTAACTGAGGGGGAGTAACTGACCCAACTGAGTTGACCTAACTAGCCCAATCTAGTTAATGTAATTGGTAGTTAGTCACTAAACTAACTAGCCTAACCTAACTATGGTTAATGCTAACTTGCTACCAGTTAATACAAAGTAACCTTGGTTACATTTGACCTAACTAGACTTGGTTAAATCTAACCTAACCTATGTCAAAACTAACCTAACTAGGGTTAGTTTTAAGGTTAGGGTTTTTTAATAAATATTTTTTTTACATTATTGTTATTATTATTTTTAATAATAAGGGGGGGGGGGCGGCGGCAAATTTGGAGATGCAGGAGGGTGGAGGGATGCAAACGGAGAGTGGGGGGGTGTTTTTTAGAGATGCAGGAGGGGGGAGGGGGGGGTTGCGATGCAGGAGGGGGGGGGAATTGCGAAAGGATGCCTTGTAGAGGGCCTTATGGCCCTTGGTCCATGGAGCCAGGCTGGCGAGCACCACTGTCACACAAGTGGGAGGAGGCGAGGCTGAAGTAGGTCGCGGGTGAGGCGGGGTTGGCACGCTGCCGTTGGTGGCCAATTGCATCATCGCTTTTGGCGTTGTGCGCATCGTTGTTACAAGCTCTGCGAGCGCCGGCTACCTTGCATCCTTAAGGCTAGCAAGGGCTTAAGCCCTTTCTTAGTTAGGGAGGTAGGGAGACTAGGTCCAGTGGGTAGGGAGGGAGGGGGGGGGGAGATAGAAGAGAGAGAGAGGAGGGAGGCGAGGGAAGATTGGAGGGGGGGGGAGCGGGGGGTGGGGGAGTGGATGGTGGTGGAGGAGGGGGGGGGGAGGGAGATTGGAGGGCGGGGAGGGGAAAAGGGGTGGTGGTGGTGGAGATTGGGGGGGGGGGGAGGGGATGGGGGGTAGAGAGAGGTAGAGAGATGGTGGAGTGGAGGTTGATGGAGATGGGGGGTAGAGGGGATGGGGGGGTGGAGGAGATGGGGGTAGAGAGAGGTAGAGAGATGGTGGAGTGGAGGGTGATGGAGATGGGGGGATGGAGGAGATGGGGGGGTGGAGGTGGAGGGCAAAAAGGGGAGAAGGGGTGTAGAGAGAGGTAGAGAGATGGTGGAGGGGAAAAGGATGGTTACCTTGTGTGGGGGAGATGGGGGACATATGGAAAAAGTGGAGATGGTGGGGAGGAAGATGATGGGAGGTGGAGATGGGGATGGAAGGGGGGGTGCCGGAAAAAGTGGTGGTGGTGGAAATGGTGGACGGAAATGGAGGACGGAAAATAGAGATAGACGGAAAATATGGAGGCTTAACGAAATTTGAAGAAGGAAGTGGCTAGGCTTAACGGAATTTGAAGAAGGAAGTGGCTAGCAAAAGTGTGGGGAAAGAAGTGAGGGGGGTTGGTGTTGTTTTTATAGGATGTGGGGGGATTAAGGGTTAATTTGGGGTATTTAGTGTATTAATGTGATTTTGTAGGTCAACATTATCCTTTTTGCATCATTTGGAAGCATTTTTTCACTCCTTTTCCTTGAGGGATGTATCTTGAATGGTTTTTCAAAGGGGGTTCTTTTTCACACATGCAAGCATGTGCTCTGCTTTCACTTCAGGCGCTAACCTCCCCGACAGCGATGCCAAATGTTGTCATTGTTTTACCCAAGTGCAAGTTCCAAGGGTGTTGATCACCTACTACAGTCGTGTTGTTACTTGTTGTAGCATAGGTATTCACATGTGTAGCATAGGTCCTCGGTTCGTGTTCTAGTGAGAGGTGTAGGCTAAAGCATGGAAAGCAGATCTCATGTGCCCGTGAATGAGATAGAGAGCTTGATCATAACGATTGATGGAGGCTCTCGCCTCCACGGGAGTTCAAGGGTTTAGAAGGGGATTTCAGGGTTTGAAAAGGGGGAAGGGTTGAGAGAGCTAACTAGGAGTTCTAGGGGTCAGACGGGGTTGTAAGGTTTAGGAGGAGTCCAAGGTTGAGGAGTGGAGAGCGTCTCCTTCGCGGATTCGAGGGGTAAGAGTTGAGGAGGAGGAAGGAAGGAGGAGGAAGAGAGAGGAGAGTGGAGGAGGAGAGAGGGAGGAGGAGGAGGAGGGAGGAGGAGGAGGAGGAGGGAGGGAGGAAGGAGGAGGAGGGAGGAGGAGGAGAAGGGAGGAGGAGGAGGAGGGAGGAGGAGGAGGAGGGAGGAAGGAGAAGAGACAGAGGAGGAAGGAGGAGGAGGAAGGAGGAGGAGGAGGAGGGGGAGGGACGAGGAGGAAGGAGGAGGGAGGAGGAGGAGGAGGGAGGAGAAGGAGATGGAGGAGAAGGATGAGGAAGGAGGAGGAGGAGGGAGGAAGGAGGAGGGAGGAGGAGGAGGGAGTACAAGGGTAGAGAGTGCAAGGGTAAGGGCATGCTAGAACACGATAGTGTAAGAGAGCATGGACACAATGGAGATCAATCGCATGAACACAATAGTGAGCTTGAACACTGAACCCCAAAGAGTGGGAACTTCATTCCATTAAGAGATATTTATACATGTTGGTCTCTACACAATGCGTCGGTGCCTCCGTGGTGGGACCTCTTTTGTAGGAGATCTTTTAGACAGGAGTCCCTCCACTTTTGGGGGGGATCTTTTGGGTCTCTACACAAAGTGGGGGGACCTTTTGGGTCTCTACACAAAGTGGAGGGATCTTTTGGGTCTCTATACAAAGTGGAGGGACCTTAGAAAGTGTAGGCTTTTAGTATTTCTCTCTCTAGATTTAGTATTTCTCTCTCTAGATCCTGATTTTACAAGTATGATTGGATCTTTTCTAGAGAGGATTCAGCTATCCTCATCCTTTCACATTTATCATACCATCTTTCAGGCTCAAGATATTACAAGCGGAGTTTTGCCGCTACTCTACACACACAATGCTCTCATAGTTGTTGTCCTAGACTGCACTTCTAGCCCTTGTTGCCATAGGGTTAACACTTCCCCTTCCAAAGATGAGCTCAATCTCTTGTGGTGTTAGGGGTGTAAATGGAGAATATCTGACACCAAAGTTGAGGGTGGGAAAAGTCAACTCCAATGCCGGCAGCCTCAAAAAGGGGTAGAGGGCATGTTATTGCCTCGGCAAGGTGACCAGCTACACCTAAGATGCCTCCACCTCTCCCTTCTTCGTGGGTGGTGCAGAACCACTGCCTCTTGTTGTCAATTTGGTTGAGCTACCAACGTAGCTTATCCCTAGAAACTTTGACCTCTTGAAGTGCTAAAAAATCAGGTCTAAGGCATGATGTTTTTAACCACCTTATAAGGATGGCAGGCTTGAGGTCATTTGTTAAGCCCTAAACGTTGATGCTAAGAAAGGGAAGGTTGTCTTGCATCATTGTGAAGTGTTTTTTTTTCTCTTCTTCTTAAGGCTTACTGGACTATTCTGGGGAGAAAGAGCGAAGCCTCTCGACGTCCTCCTTTTCTCCCTTTCAATTGAACTAAGTTCCTTTCCCCTATCGTTTACTTCCTCCGCTTGTGCCGTTTCCTTCCCTAACCTTGTTGCTTTTCTGCCTTTGACAACTGTGAAGGGAGGACCCTCTTTGTCAACTGACTCGTGTTCTACCTGCTCCAATTGTGCCTCGAAGTCTTGGGTGGTGACCACAAATTCTTCCTCACCAAAACTGTCTTCCATTTGATCTTCCCTTTCCATAGTAACCTCTTTACCTTTCCCTTCTGTCTCTCCCCTTGGGTTCTCAATAGTAAACTTGCTCTGAGCCTCCTTCCGTTCCATGGAAGGATAAGGGAGTGGATGTTTAGTAGGAGTCTGAGTGTCCTTCGTTTCTTGAGGGTCCTGTTGGGCCGTGTCTGGTTTTTCTTTTTTTTTTTTATTTCTAGATGGACAATCCTTGATAAAGTGCCCTCCCATGCCACATAGGAAGCAGGAGTTAGGAATGTTCTTGAAAAAAACTTTCTGGATCAGCTCAACTCCATCCCCGCCAAGGATGCGAAAGGCACTAGGAGGTGAGGTCCATCAGAACACAGGCTTGAGGGTTACCTCGAGGACTTATAAACTTTTATGTTTCCACGTCGAGGAACTAGCCAAGCGGTGTGTTGAGAGTCTCAATCTAGGGAAAGAGAGATAACGATAAATCAGGGAATTCAACCCATATAGGGGCCTTAGACGAAGGCAGGGAATCGGGGCTTAAGGAGGGCTCCCAGAGCTGGATTGACAGAGGCTGATTTCTAACAGTCCACATCTCTTTTTGCACTACTTTTGATGCCATCTCTGGCTTTTCAAAGACGAAGATGATACACCCATTCCTGAGGAAACGAATGGTTGTGACAACCAGACCTTTACGCGACCAGAAGTTACGAATCCATCCTTCCAAGAAAAGTGTAGGTGGCCTTGGGCCGTGAATATATCCTATGACAGCGCATGAACAGATCCATTTCGTCGTTTCGTTAAGAAGTCCATTGTGTACTTTGACTATTGGAATCTGACCTTTGAGAGGCTTAACAGCCCTTGTAGTGTTTGGATTAGCAAGGCGAAAGGGATCTTTGCAGGTTCTGTAGCTGAGGAGGGTGGGGTGCCATTGAAGATTCTCCTAGCTCGTAGCAAGAGTTGCTCCCAGGCTGACTGCGACGGAGCCTTGAAAAGGCTTCTGCCTCCTCCACTGACAGCACCAGCATAGGTCCTCTTCGACAGCTCCTACACGGGTTCCCTTTTGGGACCCGTAGGTCCTTCAAAATGGAGAATGAGTCGAGCGACCCGGCTGTGGCTACTGCTGGGACTGTTTGTCCTTAGCTTAAGTTAAGAAATCTTCCACCCAGCTCCATTTGCTATTAGTGAGGCTGTAAACAAGACACCGAGCTACTATAGCCCTCCAAATTTTCCAAGAAGTGTGTGCCATGCCCAGGAAGACCTTCATGTAAGTGGAATCCACGAAGTGGTGATGGAAAACAAACCTAAGTGTTATCGACTGGCTGGTTGCCATTGAGTGCCTCTATGGAGACCGAAGCTTGCTTGAAGAAGAGGGTTGATGCTCGTTGGAGAAGCGTGGAGCAGACGTGCATAGCCTTAGATCCCTTCGTGTTTGTCTCCATGCCTTGAACTCTGGGCTTCCACAAGCTTGCATCTCCAAAGTTTATCTATTTGCTTGCTTGTATGGGGCATGAGCTTCCTCGATATGCAACCAAACCCAAGCCCTTAAAATGAAGCAGTGTGAGACATAAATGCTTTTGAGCACTTAAGTTCACCTCCTATCCAAGTACTCCCTTTCTTTTGACGGCCCATAGTATTTAAAGTCCCCTCTTCCTTTTCATTTTCAAAACTCAATGCATGTAGGTGGGAACATATCGAGATTGTGGTCTAAAAGATGTCATTAGCTTGGTGGGAAGTTGCCCAGTGCATCCAATTCTCAATTCCAATCCTCCCTACTCCAAACATGTAATAAAAAGTTGTCATAATGGGCCATCCTATAAAAGATTCCTAGGATGGGGCCTTGGAGCGAAAATACTCAAGGTAATAAGCATGTAAATCCAACTTCAACTCGTATAAATACTACATATGCCCTTGAAATGTCAATCCCAAACATTGATCTACACATTCATCATAGTTTATCAATGTCCATAGATCATAAGCACGGGGACGCATCACAAAAACAAATACTTTCTTCAAAACAAATACTCCATAATGTCCCTTGTAGCTCTTTTTTATTCCTCATAATTATCCAATGGCGTGTGGACATGGTGGTCCAATATGAATATGCGCCCCCTTGCATAACATCCCCCATCATGAGATCAACCTAGTGGTCCATGTATAGTCCCGTGACTCCTAGTAGTCCATTAGATGAACCTAGTGGTCCTTGCATACCCTAGGATCACAAGGGTCCCCAATGGGAGGTGTGTGTGTGTGTGTGTATCCACATGTGAGACATCAACTTGTATGCTCACATTAGATTGTGACCTTATGTTATGTGCACATCCCGAATGATAGTGTGCAGCTAGTCTTAGAAATGTACACATATGTGTGTGTGCTAACATATATTAATGTATGTATGTATGTATCTACGTATGTACATTCGTGTATATGTGTATGTTCATCTCTATATATTCATGGGTATATGTACATAGATTGTGTATGTGTAGACATGTATATGTTTGTGTCTACATCGACATTGAGAAATGCACGCCTTCTTTTTGTTTTTTGCTAGTGCACACATAGCCAACTACGATGGGCAACCGTGCATGTCCTACACTGATAGGCAACAAGTGATCTTCCCGAGAAGAAGAAGAAGAAGAAGAAGAATTCTTTTAACGTCAAGCCACAAGGCAAGGCCCTCATGGGGTCATCAGACATCCATCTTGGGGATCGAACTCAACACACCACCCAACAAGAGTCACTCGTAACCAATAAGTCTGCTCACCAAGAACAATAGAAATGTTGACCGGGTGAGACTATACACACACGGGAGAGAATCCAACGCGAGCAGCCATCAGGTGGGTGAAGTCCCAAAGTGGTTCATGCACTCTCGTGTCTCTCTATCCCAATGGCTTTCTCCAGCGTGTATATTCTCACATCTCGACCGACATTTTCTATTGTTCTTTTCCACGTAGAGTGACATGTGTCACGTTAGGACTTCACCCATCTGATGGCTGCCCACGTTAGATTCTCTCCAGTGTGTATACAACCTCATCCCGACGAACATTTCTACTGTTCTTTTCCACATGGAGAGATGCAAGAGTGAATGAGTCACTTTGGGACTTCACCCACTTGATGGTTGCTTGCGTTAGATTCTATCCAATGTGTATATAGTCTCATCCCGGTGGACATTTCTACTGTTCTTTTCCACGTAGAGAGATGTAAGAGTGCATGAGTCACTTTGGGACTTCACCCACCTGATGGTTGTCCGCGTTAGATTCTCTCCAATCTCATTCCGACGGACATTTCTACAATTCTTGTCCACATAGAGAGACGCGAGAGTGCATGAATCACTTTGGGACTTCACCCACTTGATGGCTGCCAGTGTTAGATTCTCTCCAATGTGTATATAGTCTCATCCCAATGAACATTTCTACTGTTTTTTTACACATAGAGAGACGCGAGAGTTCATCAGTCGCTTTGAGACTTCGCCCACCTAATGGCTGCCCGCCTTAGATTCGCTCTAATGTGTATATAGTCTCATCCTGGTAGACATTTCTGCTATTCTTTTCCATGATTTGAGTGGGTGAAGTCTCAAAGTGACTCATGGACTCTCTCTTTTGTCTACGTGGAAAGGACCACCTTTCATGGACCCATAACTGTTATTAGCACTGCCTTGCAAAGGCAGTGCTCTACTGGGAGTTTTTCAAAACAGTGTCTTCCCAATAGATTTTGGACACCTCATGCCTTGTTCACTACTTTCTATTCTAGTCTCTCTCCCTCTCTCCCCTCCCCCAATCAACTCTCTCTCTCTCTCTACCCTCCCCCACTCAACTCATCAGCATTATCTTTAACCTATTAACCATGGACACCCAAAAAAAAAAGAGAGGACACGTAGCAGCTTGGAGGAGAAGAGCCTACCACGTGTCACAAAGAAGGAGCTCTTGGATGGAGGCTTGGAGGGGGAGGAGGTAGAAAGACAAGAGGCAGCTTTAGGGGCAAGGAGGAGATAGAAGATCGATGGAATGGAGGAGATGGAAGCCAAAATTTGAGAATCCAATCCAAGTATGCAAGGTGAATTGATTAGCGATTTAAGAATCAAAGATCCACCGAGTGGTTGAGGATGGTGATGCATCTTTGCCTGTGCAAAGCACGGGTTCAGTACTCGTCCTCCTCTATTGATATACTCCAATGCTCCATAAAAGCTAAAAATTTTGAAATAATGAAGACAATGCTATCTAGCACATCATGTGCACTCTTTTTTTTCACTCACACATCCACACACACACACACACTTAGGGACACACACACACACACAATTTGCACATCGCTTTGCATTTGCAAGGAGTTGCATTATAGCACTCAAGCTTTCCAATGGTTCTACACACATGCTTCCATTGGAGGGGCTGCAAAGTAATCATCCATTCATCATCAAGATCGTCGCTCGTCAGGAGTATAGGCAAAACCAGCTGAAACGGATTCCTGGTCACTATCACCACCGGCAGAATGGTCACCCTGTCACCATCAGCCTGGTCATGTCACCATCAACCTGCTCGAAACCTCCCTTGACGGACGGAAAAGTACCAAGGTCGACCTGGAGGCGACCGGCTTTCCAGGTCGACCGGCCGTAGCCAGTCGCCTGCAGGCCTCCTTAAGTACTTTCCCTGGGACCTTCACGATCATTTGCATTTAGCAGAACCTAAGCAGTGCTCACGAGTATTTGTACTCGCTTGTTTAGAGACGCCTGCCTCCTCTCCTCTCACTTTCAGCCTACAACCTTCACATTCACCGACGGCTTGCCCTAATTAGGATCATGAGGAATCTCAAAAGGAGGACATGGTCATTCATCTATCTCTTGGCAGGCTTCCTCTTGCTTGCAACTGCAGGTAACGTATGCAACGCCTTTGTTTCCCAGCTCATTTCAGTTTGCAAATCTGCCATAAATTTGCGCAGGTTATCAATACAGCTGGATGAGAGACGTTCTCCAAAGTTTTCTCTGCTCATCGAATCTGAGCAATGACATAGCAAGCGGATGGAGCAGTTTTTGCAAAACTTGAACCTCAGTTGAATCCCATTTACACTTGCTTTACGTTACAGAACGGCTTCCACCTTTGAGTTACACACTGAGCAAATGGGGTCACCAACCCAGGAAACTATTAACAGACAAATTGACTCCAGCCTAGAGATGCATGTGTGATTATGACGCGGCGGTTTAACTGACTTACATTCAGACATGCTCCTTGAAATCTCCTGGAACCTCGACACCAACAAATAAATTCCATACTCAAGCGTTAATGGATAGTTTTGATGTCAAGCCTCATTGAATTACATGTATCATCATGCACCTAATTCTTGTTGCACATTGATCTTTCTCCAACAATTTTGATGTGTATGAGTTTACGATATTCTTTTGGACAGCTGAGAAAGCAAGGCAGCTGGTGGGAGAAGAGGCTTCATCACAAAGTGGGAAGTTTACGTGGATGAACTGCTTTGACATGTGGACTGGATCATTGGCGTGCATCGCAAAAGGAGGAGCTAAATCTTATGTATACAATATACGAGCAGGCCATATTGCAAGAGCAAGGCAGAAGTCTTTTGAGATTTCCTATGCTAATGCTTTGGCTGAGGGAAAGAGCATTAAAGTTGCAGAAAAAGAGGCAAATTTTGCTGGAAATAAAGCTGAAAAGCTAGCTTCAAGAAAAGCACGTCGTCTATTAGGGCCGATATCAGCGGCTGGATGGGACATGTTTGAGGCAATTTACTTTGGGGGGAGTCTATTGGAGGCAGCTTTTAGAGGTGTGGGAACAATAGGTGGTACATATTTAGGAGGTTTAGAAGGAGAGAGAAATTTTGGGCGTTTAGGCTACCTTGTTGGAAGCCACATTGGGAGTTGGATTGGAGGCAGGGTTGGGCTTATGGCCTATGACATTTCCATTGGTATACATTTCCTCGTCTTAGAGTATATTGTGGGAACAGGATCTGATGTATCCAGTGAAGTCACAGAGTTTTAGTTGATCTTGTCATAGGTTAGCCATACTCCCTTAACCAATCCTCGAGTGCACAAGATGGTGCGATCCGGTGAAATCACAGATGCATTGCACTACTTGCTTATTTTCAGCAAGAGGGAATATGTGTCAATTATTAATAACCCACTGCTAAGGTGCTCGAGCAGTTTGCAAGTTTTGGTAATCTAATTGTTCACGCCACAAAGTAAAGATGTATATGATACGAAACTTGACCATAAAAGGTTTTGTGGGTTGTAGCAATATGTGAACTTATTAGGGAAAGCTCTTTGGGATCAGAGATTACGAGTTGTAAAAGCAGTGCAATGATGTTGGCATCTTATACATAAAGGGATTCCAGTTGACAAGTTGGATTTTCTTATTTTGTGACAATCATCATCGGAAATTACATAGGATCATGTCTCAGTTTCCGTTTGTACCTCTTATTGTATTTAAAAGAGAATGTCCAGACCTCCTTAATGTAAGAGGTATTGGTTCCTATCCATGTCTGTAATTCTGAATCTCCAGTTAGCTTGATTGCAGTAACTGCATGTTTGGAGCATGTACTGGAAGATCAGGCTGGACTCTTTGCATCCTTTTGGTGGATGTTACCAAGCCTTCTTAATCTCTTTCAATGGATACGACATAATGGAATATTGTGATTTTTCTTTGTTGATATTTATCATGTATAGTGATAAAACCCTTCGAGGTAGGATGGACTTATTAGTTCCCTCCTTAGTACTGCTCTTTGTCAAGTAATAAGGTCTGCAGTGTATGGTATTGCACACATAAAATGGCACAATGGCCCTGGCAGGCTACGTGTGCAGAGTCATCCTCTAACAATCCCAAAGAGCGTCTGTAATAAAAAAATGATGTCATATATGGGCTTGTGGGCCCTTTCCCCTCTGAATCCCTCGGTGCCTTTGGTAGGCACAGTTTGAGAGGACAAATATTCCCCTACAGTAGTGCCTTGTATCCGAGCAGGCTGGTCTGCTGTGACTGCCTGCACTCTGGGATACTCATCTATTGGCATTACTGCAGTGGCTGTACGCCTTGCATGCATTGTGCAGTTGCCGCATATGCACTTGCAATAATCCCATATACTATCCAGAATGAAAGAAATATGGGCTTATGGTCCTTTCTCCCTTTCAACCTGTGGTGCTTTTTGCTGGCATGCTTCGGATGTGATCAGTTGGCTGGGCAGGTATCCATCCACAACTGTGGGAACAGTGCTCAGGTGAGCTGCAAATCTCCAGCCTATGCTAGGCTAATACCTGCAAAAGTATGAGGCAAATCCCTCTCACTAGATCAGGGGCACGGCTGACTCACGTGACAATGGCAGTTGTTCGTCATAGGGCCATAGCTAGGAGACCACGGCCGGCCAACACATACCAACACCATCAGCGCTCTATCACAGGCTTTATGCCACCGCAGCCTCATACCTCTTAGACTCGATGTCTCCGCCAGCTTCTAGATGAGCATCGCAGTGTCGCCAGCCACCATCCTCTCCATGAGCTCAGAGATTTCTCTTTATGTATTGGTATCATTATGATTATGGCTCTTTTGTGTTTGTCATGGGTGTCAATGCCCACTTAAAGGCTCCACCCTTTCAGCTCATTGTACTAGGTCTTTTCAGTCTTATAGACCCTTCGGTCTTTCGAAGACTTTTAATGAACTGTGTGCGCGCGCGTGTGTGTATGCTGCCACTGTTGGCTTCTGTGGGGTAGAATGAGTGGAGGGAATGTCCTAGCAGACTGGAGGGCCAACCAGCCAAACAGCAGACCGACCAGCCAACCATACGACCGACACGTGTCCATCCTATGCCCAACCCTAGGTCGGGTTTCACCTGACTAGACTGCTGACCTAGCATCTGCTTCCTGCCAGCCCCTACCCCTCCCTTCTGCCCACGACAAAAAATTGCTGCTACAACGGCCTCTTCATTCCAATATATGTCTGAGTCTGTCCTAGATCTGCTGCCACCAGTTGTCACATTGATCTTCCAACACCCCCTCGCAATGACTCGCTGTGGGCCACGCCCATGCTTCATATGAGGTTCTAATTGGTCTCTTCTCTTGGAAACTTATTGAACACATCCTATAGGCTGTCGGAAGTTAGACCATACCTTAGCTACACGATATCGTTGATGATAAACTTGCTTATGAAGTGGTAATCGACTTTGATATGCTTTGTCTGTGTATGAAACATAGGGTTCTTGGCAATCAATGTACAATTCCGATCGTTGCATATAATCACCAAGAACATCCACATTCCACAAAACCCACCTAAGTCCCAACGACTTGCAAGCTGCATACATGAAGATACGGACCGTTGATTGTTTCATACTGAACCGTTGGTTGGTGATAGATGATCGAAGCATTTTTTTGCTTGGATGCTTGCTTGGGAGACACAAAAATGAAATTGTAAGTCTTCACAAGCAGTTGTAGCTTAAATGAAGAGAATGTGGACTACGTTTTGATCAGCCTTCTCCTTTAGTGCTAGCCTTTGTCACGGCTGAGTTTGCCCTTTACCTTCGGAGTGTCGGCAGAAACTCAATACGAAGACCTTTGTATAAATGGATGCTCAAGTATGTGTTATTAGGAAAAATTAGAGCTCATTTTGGGGGCTTTTAGCCTAGAAGGAAAATAGCCCTCCACCAATCAAATGAGGGCTAACGTAATGTTGAAAAATTTAGAAAAAGACAAAAAAAAGAAATACCGTCGATTTTGCATTCAATAAAAATACTTGATCTACTTTATTATATTTGACATACAGCACAGAATTTGAGATTTTTTACATCATCTGCGCGTTCGCAATATGCCAAAGCCCTCGGAAGGACTTTTGAAACGTCGAAAACGGGCACCTGGAGGTCCGAAAAAGGCCAAAAAGGCCACAAAGGCATGGAATATCACTTGTGTCAACTTGTGAAATCGCATTTAATTGCACAAGTGGTTTTTCAGGCCTCCGGGTGCCCGTTTTTGGAGTTTCAAAAGTCCTTTTGAGGGCTTCGGACGCACTGGTGATGTCAAAAATCCCAAATTCTGCACCGTATGTCAATGGGATTATGTCATATTTTATTGTTTTAGAGAAAAGAAAAATGGAGAAATCATGAATTTCTCTGAAGGCCCAAAATGAGCTCTCTGCGGTGGTGATGTAAAAAATCTCAAATTTTGCACCATATGTCAATGGGATTATGTCAGATTTTATTGTTTTAAAGGAAAGAAAAATAGAGAAATCATGAATTTCTCTGAAGGCCCAAAATGAGCTCTCTTTTTTCCTAATGGGGTGTGTGGATTTTATGTGTGAGAATATATTTATACTATGGTCTACACCTAGTGTTGGGTGGTGATGACATCAATGGGGATGCCATCGTAGCTACTTCCTGTTATACGTGATGGAATTTATGGTTTCAACTTGTGACTTAGGAGATTGAACTTATGGTTTCAACTATCAGTTTATGGTTTCAACTTGCATTTTTAGAGGATGAGTTTGGGCATGTTCCTTGATTCATCTAGATATATATATACATGATACCTGAAGCTAACACAAAACCAAAACCGGTTGTCAAGTGTGGTGTGCCAATTACTTGCCCAGTTTGAATCACACAATCCTCCTAGCACCACACTTGTGCTGTACGGGATTTCGTATGTCTGTGTACCCTTAAAGTCCTTGAGCACTTGTTACCGTGATTCTCTTTGTGTCTTGAAGAGAGCAATCGAGAATCCGAACTGCAAAATAACCATCTAGTCAAGTTAGATAAAGCAAACTTCCAACCAATAGTCTATAATTTCCAACATCCACCAACTACGAAGTGTCCTTCTTACTCATCATGAACGTGACCTCAATTGATGTCACGGCTTCCTTATAATCCCCCATATGTAACCACTTCATAATCCGATAACAATACTTTTTTTGTGAAATGAAGATATCGTGCTCTCTCTCCTCGCCTTCTATCCCAAAGAAATAATAGAGAAGTCCTAAGTTAGTCATATGAAACTCTTGCATCAAGAACCCTTTGACCTAGACAATCTTTTCCTTGTAATCACCTGTAATAATCAAATCATGAATGTACAAGATTACAATCATCTATTTGTCCTCCTTTGAAAAGAGATTTCTTTGTCATCTAGCTAATAGAGAGTAAGTTCTTATAGAGAATAGGCACATAGAGTACATTTGACACCACCTTCTGGACTCTTGAGTTTGAATGTGCCGGTTTGATTGCTTTGAACTAGCTCTTCTTGTTTGGTATCTGTCATGAGGTTGATAGTCTGTTAGCATAGCAACATTCTTGGTTCTCAATCACTGAATGTGGGAAGAGATGCTCAATGACAACAAATAACTATATCGTTGTCACATTGGATGAGTAACACTTTGTCTCTTCCTTAGGCTTGCCTTCTCCTTTTTCTAGTTTACCTTCTTTTCCTACAATCCTTGGCAAAATGACCAAATTTCTTGTAGTAGAAACATTTCTTCTTGTCTCCATTGTCTTCACACGTCTCGCCCTTGAAAGTGCTTTTGGACTTGCAATTGTCAAGATTGTCCTTGTCCTTTCCTTTTGCTAGAAAGGCCTTGTCACTATTCCTTTTGAGTAGCTTCTCGTGGGCTTCTTTCTACAAAAATAAGAGCCCAAGTTCTTCAAATGTAAGTGGCTTCATCCATTGTCCAGCTGTTATGGTTGTCACTAACCCTTTGAAACTCTTGGGAAGCGTCCCTAGAACATCGACATGGCTAACTAGCTGGAGTACACCTTATGACCAATTGTTGCTAAATGATCTCTCACAATTTTCACTTTCCTAAGATGGTCATGGACCTAACCCCCACCCTCCATCCACATGGTGAATAATAGATTCTAGAGGGATAGGGTCTTTGACAAATTGCTGTCTTTACAAATCCTTCAGAATGGCCCATGCCTCATTAGGATGTATCTACATTCTACATGTGTCGACAATGCTTTGGCATCTTTGTCTTCCCCCTCTTTGACTTCATCTAGATCTACTTCTATTATCACCTTCCTTGAATCATCCCTAACATCCTCGGGCTTAAGATCCATTCCCATCTTCACCCTTGCTTCATTGGCTCCATATATAATTGGTCCCATCAGATGCTTCCTTGTTCATCAAGTTAGGGATAGGCATGGGAGAAGCCATCACTTCTTAAATATCAGGAACAAAAATGTGATGCACTGGAAGATCCAAAGATCATGTGCACCTGTCTTGAATTGGAGTCTCCTTTGAACTTAGAGGGACACCTTCCTTCATTTGATCATGAGAGTTTAGAAACAAAGGCTCTGAAACTTCAACCTCAACCGCAACAGCGGACAGATTAGAAATTATGTAATGATATAGATATAAGAGTTCTCAACCTTGATGTACAAATGATAGAGGGAAACAACACCTTATGTATTTACATGCCAATCGTTTCTTATTGATCTTATCATCCTCCTCTAGGCTAATCAAACCCCTCGACGTATGCTTTTTTCAAAGCCTTTTGTCAGTCATTTCAGCAAACACTTTTTGGAAGGATATCTAACTCTAGTGGATATCTCAAATGGGTCCTTTCAGTTATACACTTCCGTCATAGACAACTTTCTTGCTTTTTAAATATTATATTAATCCAACATTTTTTGCATGGTATCTTTGTGTTATATGGGGTAGAGATATTTATTAGCTCATGCATATGTTTGTTTGGTTTCACGTATCCTATAACACATCCATTTAGCCTCTTTGTCCATCCATGTACAAAATGGTGAGATCAATGGCAATATGATAGCGTGTAAAATAATAGACTCCATGAATCTTTTCAAGAAATATGTCCACCTTTTAGAAACTACCTCTCCGATGGGCATCTCATTTACAAGGTGTATTGGTAATGCTCCTATATATCAAAGAAGGTTGGAAGCAATCATTTGTTTGTCAAGCATAGGACCTCTTCTCACTATAGTTTCATCTTTAGGAAATTTGCTAGATCTATCTCTTTTAAGGCTATCCATGTGCTTGGTAATCATTAAATTAAGACTATCCACGTGCTTGGCAGTAGTTGTGTACTTAGTAAAATTTAGACTTTCATGTAGGCATACTAAAAGAAAAGGGCAGTAGAATCTAGTATTGTAGGGAAGAAGGTAGCTTGCAAATTTCTTAATCTAAGAAAAAATTTGCCTTGACTTCAAAGAAAATTATTCCAAGTGTTCTTTGGAGTCTTGCTATGCAATAAACTGCACATGTTGTAAAATGGGTTGAATTTCTACATGATTCAAAGGAAAGAATACTATCACGCACAATGCAAACAATTTTTGAGTCTTACTACTAAAGCATGTAGACTAAATGCCTCATATATGTATCATAAAACATACAGTTATGATAGAACTATACAATACACCTATTTGTGCCAATCATGTGTTTAAAGACCACAAATTCTTGCTACTATAAATGCACACCTCAAGGAAGCACCATATCCTTTAAAGGTTGGCAAATACCATCCAGACACTCTCCTTTATCATTTCAAGCCCTCTCAAAATATAGATCAACAACACCAATAAAAATTTCAAAGAAATTTTGATATTGCAAACATGACAATAATTCCATTTAAATCTGCATATGCACACACTATTGACGTCAAGTTAAAGATTACAGACTTGCACCATGAATAGTCCCCTCATCAATGCCAATGCCAAGTCAACATAGACATTGGCAATGCAACTAGCATCCATGATCAGTTCAACATGTGTATGAACACTTTCAAATACAAAGGGATGTTAGAACATGAGTACAAATAGAAAGGGATGTTAAACCATGAATACCTTAGACCTATACTGTGCCTAAACTAATCTAAGGTGGATGAATCCTAAGTAGACATTAGACCCAAGTAAGGTTAGACTCATGTTCGGTTACAAGATTGAGACTTGTACTCATAGAGAGACTAGAGAACTTGCATATGTTATTGCATGAAGTGACCTCTTAAATAAAGCATCCTTGCGCATGTGATAGCATGCTCTTGCTTCCAATCTTCTACTTATACCTTTCCCTATGGAGTGCCTAAGGCACCTATCTCTCAACACTCTCCGATGGTGCCTTGATGGATAGGATATACAAGGTGGTTAGATGTGAGTTACAAAAGATCCATCACCCTCCATCAAATGTAACATGCTACTTGAGATTGTAGAGTGTGGTATTACAATATGTCATCATCTCCCCTTAGTGCCAACATAGCTACTTAGGTAGTAAGATGTGACTTGAGATAACAAAATTTAGGCCTACTCATTTGGTGACCCTGCTACACATTCAAGGGCAAAGATGGTCAGGTTTGTACTTGAAGCTCTTAGAACATTTTGTCATCCTATTCACCTCTTGCTTGATAAATACTCCTTTGTTCTAGCTTCATGCTTCTTCTTTCTGCTTTGTTGATGTCTTTGTCCTGGTTCTTGTGGGCTGCTTCTTGGTGTCATCATCTCCCCTTAGTGCCAACATAGCTACTTAGGTAGTAAGATGTGAGTTAAGATAACAAATTTAGGTCTACTCATTTGGTGACCCTATTACACATTTAGGGGCAAAGATGCAAGCTCTTAGAACATTTTGTCGCTCATGTTTTGCTTGATGACGACTCCTTAGTTTTGACTTCATGCTTCTTCTTTCCCCTTTGTTGATGTCTTCGTCCTAGTTCCTGTGGGCTACTTCTTGGCTCTTGCTATTGCTCTATCTTTAGTCTTAGCTTTTTGGTAGCTCCTTTGATGTGAACTTAATGCTCCTTGTTGCATGATGGTTTGTACTTTGTCTCCTTATGTGCCTTTGATGTATTAACTGTGGATACCATGCTTTTGAGCATGGTTATCTCATGCCCTTATGCTTTAGACATGTTTAGACTTGATGTGTGCTTATAACATGTATGCTTACCCATGTATCCATATGTGAGGTGCTTTGCCTAGTGTCTCCCTTCCCCATTGAATCTCTCAATAGATAAGGTGCTTACCACTATTTGCAAAGGTCCTACCAATTTAATTACTTAATATTAATAGTGTCTAATTGCGTACAATTATGTTGATGTGATAAGTACGTAGAGCTAAAAAACGTGATCACTTTTTCCTTTAAGGGTACCTGTGAATTACAAGAAGGGTCAAAATGATGATGTGGCACTCAGGTGCATATGCAAAGTGTGTGCCTATGAAAGGGTGTGCTTATGAATTACATATGTGACATGGTAGGTATGTGCACATGTTGAATGCAAAGTGTGCTTAGCCAAGGGTGTGTGCTTGTGTACCACACGACATTATTGACGTGGAACTATGCTATGTGCATGTGGTAATGCTAAGGTGTTACTTTTCTATGTGCATGTGGCAATGATAAGGTGGCACCTTATCCTACCATGTGTATGCCACATGTCAATCCTATGTGCACCCTGTCTAATTGCCACATGTATTTGTCACATGGCCTTATCTTGTACCAAGTGGCATCATCTTCTCTAGAGACTGATGGAGGAGATGTGATGCTGAGGATGCTGCTCCCCTTAGATAGCAAATTCATCTTTGAGCAGTGAAGGGCATTTCTGTGGATGATAGTAGTAAAACACATTTTTTAAAATTGAGCTCCATAGTTGAATGTTAAATGTTCGATACAATATTGCAAGTTTTAGAACTATCCTTGAAATTATGCTTAACAATTGAATAGCATTGTAAATGGGAATGAAAGCCTTTGGTATTGATGGTAGCAATCAATACATTGCTTATAGTTATGTTTGACAATTTTATGGCAATGAAAGGCAACAAACTCACTTCCTTTTGGACCAATTTTGTTTTTAAATTCCTTTTTGGTTCCAAAAGTTCTCTTTTGGGGCCTCAAGGGGGACCAAAAATGGCTTATATATATACTCGGTAAAAAAAAGTGATTATATTACTTTAGAACATTTTGTACATCATTAGAGATCAACCATACTAGTAGTGCTGATCAAATTAGCACTTCCTCTCTTATAACCATAGAAACAAAAACATAGAAAGGAGAGTCCTCAAAAAAGATTGAGAGGAGCTTCTCAAAATTGGAAGGAGAAGCTAGAAGTTTCCTCTTCAGAGTCACTGGTGTGTAGTGAATTTGAAGCAACAGCAGCAGTAGTATCAGCAAAATGACCAGGAGCAACAACAACACCCTAAGAAGGGTCAATGGACATATCCTCCAAATCCTGCCCTGAAATAGGTAACACTGCAACAAGTCCCTCATTCTGATGAGAAAGGGAAGAATGTAGCTGAGTATAGAAGCTAGCATAAGGAACTTGAGTGCAAGATCCAGGAGAAGCAAAAGGTAGCTGAGTTGAAGTGTCCACATCCATAGAGGGGGATTGGTTGAAGAGGCTAACCATAGGAGAATAGAGAGAGGGGCCAGCGACATCTGAGGGGCATTGAAGATGAGTAGCAACAGAGGTTGATGGGGGGTAAGAAGCTCTGTGAACTAGTACCAATAGCAAGAGGGGTCTGTGCACCTACAGTAATAGTAGTGGAAGGAAACTTGGCTGAGGAGCCAGCCAAATCAAAAGGAGCCTGAAGGGGCACATCAAAAGATTGTGAGGAAGGTCCAGGAGGAGAAGAGGGAATCTAAGTGGGAGAACCAACTCTTGATGTTCTCCTCTACAAGAAATTGGGCAGCTTGGAATGTTCATCTGAGATAAAACAATGACGTTTGTGTTTGGAAATGTATGCATTTAACCTCTGGTGTTCAAGGTTGTAGGCACTAATGAAGAAGTTGAGTATTCTCTTCCCCTATCCCACCATGAAGCAAACAAAGCATCAATACATAAATCTTTATGATTAAATTGAAAATTATTTCTAGATACTGATATGAACTAAAGAGCATGGGCCCTTATTTGGAACCAAGGCTCACACCTTACTTTGCATGTGTCACCTAGTAAAATAGCTTTCCAATTCACAGGTCCTCCACACTCAATCTGAATGAACTTCCATACTCTTTTGGCATGAGGGCAAGCAACAAATAAGTGAAAAACATCCTCCATAGAGTCTAGGAATCTCATACATTTGCCATCTCCTCTATCAATTATGAATCCGCTAGAGTTAGACCACACTGCTTTGTGAAGAATAATCCAAGTAAGCCCAGATTCTGTGGAAGCTGGCATACCATTTAGCTCTATCATCTTTCAGATTCCATCTAGCATTGAGGGTTCTAAATAAATCCTCCATGTTTGAAGTAGGTGTTGGTATAGGTAGTAATGAGGAGCACCCTACCCAACTGAATTCTTTATGTAAGCAAAGGACTGAACCTCCTTTCTATCAAATCTCTCGCTTCCATAAGTCCAATCTCTCCCTTGATGTTGGTTAGTGAGGGAAAATTCCCTTCTTATTTCATGCCATGTCTTCCATCTGAAGAGTTCTTTATTCCACAGCTATCCCGAAATCGGATTCCCTTCTTGAATAAAATGGCTACCGTAAACTGTTCATCTGTCAATGTGCACCTTCTAAATATTGATGACACCCAAACTAAGTCAATGCTCATAAATGCTTCTTTGCCAGAGAATTGTAGGAAAGCTTTTGTTTCTTCAACTACACCCTAGATAGACTTCCAAAGAGGTCTCCCCTTAGTCTTACAGGATTTAGGGTTAAAGAAAGCAGAGGTAATATGATAGTTCTTCCAGTTGGTAGCCCTACAGGGCCTAATGTGTCTCATGTTTCTCATTATTAGTTGAGCCCAATCATCATTTGAATGTAATAAAACTTTGATAATCCACGTAGCAGAAAGCTGTTTGGTAGCAGATGAGATGTCTATCACCCCTATCCCCCCTTCTTTGGGCTTGATACAGTAGTCCTACCTTACTTTAGATATTTTGTTGTTCCCTCCCCACAAGAATGATCTACACAACCTAATGAATGTGTCAAGACCTGTTTTGGAAGGAGACCAATAGGAAAGATAAAAAATAGCTATGGGGTAAAGGAAATGGTTAACAACCAATTTTCTTCCAGTCAAGTTTGCTTGGAAGCTTCTCCTTATTTCGAGCTTCTTCTGAAATCTATCTAGTAGCCAATTCCACGTTTGCTTCATTGTGACCTCAAAACCCATTGGAATGCCCAAAAGTCTAAAAATTTTCCCCTTTTGTATCTTGATGCATCCTAGCTATTGGAGAATCCCTTGATCCTTGCCACTAGGAGTGTCATACCCTATTTTGGAGTGGTTGATAGAGGATCCTAAGACTTGAAAGAAGACCTCAAGGAAATCCATCACACAACTAACATGCTGATCAGTATGTCATTAGCAAACTACTAAGACAGACCAGTTGTTTACCATTCATTAGTTCAATACCTTTGAGGCTTCCCTCTTGGATTTGACTTCTGAGGAGCCATCCAAGGGAATCTGCTGCTATAGCAAACAAAAGAAGAGCTAAGGGACATCCTTATCTGATTGATCTCTTTAGAAAAAAGTGGTCACTCATCTTTCCATTGACATTGACCTTGGCTATAGAATTAGTGAGAAGAAGCTTGACATTTGACACAAAGAAAGGATCGAGACCCATGTCTTGTAAAGATTGAATTATAAAATCCCATTTCAATCTGTCATAAGCCATGTCAAAGTCTACTTTAAGAAAGCATATATCCTGTTTAGTTTCTTTAGCATACTCATATCATTCCCAAATATTAATAATGGCTTCAAGAAGGTGACATCCTTTAATAAATCCCTTTTTCTTAGAGAGAATCCACTCTTTCATTTTGCCTTGTACCCTAAGAGCTAGAGCTTTTGCAAAAATCTTATAACTATAGTTTACATTGTTAAGGGCCTCTAGTTCTTAAGCTCATCTTTAAGGACCTCTTTAGGGATCAGTTTGATAATACCCCCATTAATGTGAAGGGGAAGAGCACCTTTAATCAAGATTTCTTGCAATAGTAATAATAGATAAGGGCCAACTAGTTCCCAAAAAGATATATAAAACTCAATAGGTAACCCATCTTCACCAGGTGTCTTACCATCTGCTATGACTAACACAACTTCCTTCAACTCTTCCAAAGTAAAGGGTCTCTCCAAATAGGGTAGATCAAAACGTTTGATAGGATGCAAACCAAGAAATATAGGGTTCTCTTTTTGAATCATAAGCTCTTGGAATTTGAAGAGACATGGAGACAACGGATGATGGAGATAGTGATAGAGGACATGAGGGGGATGTTGGTTCCTTTTGCCCATACACTTCCACCTCCATCAATCCCCTAAACATCGCTTTCGACCTGCCTCTTCGACCCTTTGAGAGTGACTCTTTATCGGCTTTCACAAACATAGACGTGCGCGTACCTCAGTTGCCAAAGCACTTCAATCTAGCTAATGATACCTGCTTCCCTGCTCTTGTTGGCAACAATCAGACTTTGGAATGAGAGGCGCCACCTTTGCGACACGGAACCAGTTCGACTACCCGTGGAGGAAGAGGAGGATGAGGAGTTGCATGCTCCTCTTATGCGCATGTAGCTCAGAAGCCACGAAGCAGCTCCTTCAACCTCCCCCTGGGATCGCGTTCTCTTGCTGGCCCTTCCAGTTCAGATAGGCCCGTGGTTGTTGGAGAGTCACACAAAGAATATCTCATGCAATCCTTTCAGCAAAGAGAGACTGAAGATAAAGGTGAAGGAGGAGTTGTAAGCACCAACTCTAGCTATCCCTCTAAGCATGCACATGAAAATCAAACCATGCGAGATGATAAAATAGGAGATAGAAGACCCTTGCCAAGGACACCATACTATGCTCCTTCCCTCAGTGGTGGCTCCTTAGGCTCTTTAGGCCAGGACACAAGAAGAGATAGAGAAGATTTTGGGCAGACTACGAGAGGCAAGAGGATACCCTTAGCCTACGAGAAAGAAGTTGAAGACCACCCATCATCGAGCATCCTAGAACCTCGACATGCTTCACAATCAAATGAGGATGGAACACAACATCCCGATGGAGAGGATACAACAAATGGAGATGGTAAGGTAGTCAAAGCTTTTCTTGATGAAAACCTGTTGCAAGACTCCCTAATCTGGCTTATAACACATGCATTAGTAGGCTTTCTACCTGGTGTAAGACCACCTCTTACTTTTATTGAATCCTGGGTCAGGATGAATTGGATTAGAAAAGGGATAAATGTTCTAAGTGTAAGATTCCTAAAAAAAGGTTTTTTTGTCTTTCTTTTTGAGAAACCATTCCAGAGCCATGCAAAATAGCCTTTGGACTATTAGAAACCAACCACTGTATCTTGAGTGGTGGTCCAAAGACTTTTCTCCTGACTCTCCTAGGTCTATTAAGATTCTTGTATGGGTAGAGCTTCTAGACTTACCTTTGTACTTATGCAACTAGTTCCCCTCACTATGTAGTGGGCTAGGTGAAGTTCTTGGAGTAGAACATGAAAATTTTATCAACCCCAGGGGGAATCCTCAGATTTGCATCAAAATGGAGATAGCAGAGGAGATGCTAGATACACTTACCATTCTTAACAGGAATGGTAGTATATTTAGTGAACAACCCCTTGCTTATAAAAACCTCCCTCACTCTTGCTTTTTGTGTGGTCTATCCACCCATGTGGTTAAGCAGTGTCCTTTAAAGAGACCCAAAGCGAAGGAGCTAGAATCTAATGCTACAAAACAGCATTCCCCTACTGAAAAGCAAGTCCCTAAAACATAGAACCCTCCTCCTAAGAGTCAGCCTACTGGACAGGTTTCTAATAAGAGGAATGAAAAGGAGAACAAACAAATAGACACAATCAGCAAGAACTTATTTGATCCACTTAAAGAGCAAGAAGAATCTATGGGTAAGGAAATCACTGACAATCAAGAGGACAATATGGTCATAGAGGCTAGCTGGTCAAAGGAATTTGAAGAGGATGTTAATAGAGAAGATGCCATGGAAGAGGCAAAAGGTAGTGAAGAAGACTCAGAGGATGATCCAAGGAAGTCCACATAGGATACTTTACCTTCTCTGGATATCAAAAGTTAAGACAAAGCCTTCACAGTAGTCCAACACAAGAGAAGACAGTCTAAGGTGACATCAATGCCAGTGAACAGCCCCAACCCCAGGGCTAAAAAGGGGCAGAAAAAGAATGTCAGATAAATCATTAACCTTCTTGACTCTCAATGTCAGAGGCTTAATGGATCTAGGTAGGAGTAAAGAATTAGCTTTTTGGTTAAAAGCTAATTCACTCTCACCTCAGCATTGCAAGAGGTCAAGGCAAGTAGTTCTACTCTTAAAAACAAGCTTCAAGTCATAGACAGAAGAAGGACTTGGTTTTCCACCACTCATGAGGATGGTAAAGGAGGTACAACTATAGGTAAATATTTTGTCTCATTACATGGATTGTATTTCTCAAGTCATAATAGATGTACACGACAGATGGGTAATGCTACAATGTTGTGTCAAGGGAATTGATTTTTTTGTCATTTCTATTTACACCCCCAATTTAGCTCCAGAGAGGAGGGAGTTATGGGAATCTCTACAATACCTAGATGGAAATGGCATAATAATGGGAGATTTCAATATGGTAGAGAGAAAAGAAGATAGATGGAAGGGTATGGTCACTTGCATCAGAGGAGCTGAATTACTTGCTTGGGAAGATTGTAAAGAGCATTGGCAGATGGTGGATGTTAGTAATAATAGAGAGTTTACTTGGTGCAATAGTTAGATAGGGGATTGTAGAAGGGAGGCTAGACTTGGTAGATTTTATATGTCCTAGAATCTCTTAAACAGACAACTTTCTCTAAGAGTTTCAACATATTCCTCTCTCAGCTTGTCTGACCATACAAGCCTGTCTCACTGAGCTATAATTTTGAAAATTGAGAGAGGAGCTTATCCTGGTTCAAAGCTAACCCTAAACTCTTTCAGCTTAAGAGTGTACAGAAATTAATTAAGGTTGTCTGGCATAGGGCTTTCTCTCAGAACACATCAGCATCTCAAGCTTGGGAATTGGCAGTCAAGGAATCTCATATTATTTTAAGATCAACCAAAAAAAAAAGGGCACAAATAAGAGCTCAAAGAATGGACTACATTCAAAATAACGTTAGTATGTTAGAGCAAAAAGCTAGAGAGGGTAAAGATGAAGCTCATGAAGAATTGATTAAGGCCAAAAGAGAACTTAGAAAATAGGAACAAATTAGACTTAATGAGTCCAAAGTGTACTACAAAGACTGATGAGCAGGAAAGATTGACAAACCTACTAAGGAAACCTTCTGAATCATTAGAAGAAAAAGGTGTCAAGAGGAGATTCCTCTACTTAAAGGACCAACTGGCTCGCATCTAATCAATTCTAAGGAAAATATTGAGTACATCCAGAATCACTTTAAGGATTTACTTTCTAATACCTCCCCTCCTAATGAGGATACCCAGAGAGCAAGACAACTCTACCAAATATTAAGGGATAAAGTTGTCAAATCCTTTGACCTCCCTTATTTAGAAAGACCCTTCAGTCTGATGGAAAGACTCCAGGGTGTAGTGGTCTTCCCATTGAATTTTACAAATCCTTTTGGGATTTAATTGGCCCTTACCTTCTACTCCTATGGCAGGAAAGTGTCAGGGAAGGTTGTCTTCCTCTTCACATAAATGGAGGTATTATAAAGCTAATTCCCAAGGAAGGTCCTAAGGACGAATTGAAAAATTGGAGACCCCTCACAATGTTAAACTGTAGTTACAAGATTTTTGCCAAAGTTTTAGCTTTAAGGATTCAAAACAAAATGAAAGATTGGATACTACCAGAGCAAAAAGAGTTCATCAAGGGATGTCACCTTTTGGAAGCTATCATAGACATTTGGGAAGGGTGTGAGTATGCTAAAGAGACCAAGCAGAATATATGCTTCCTTAAGGTGGATTTTGATAAAGCTTATGAAAGATTGGAATGGGAGTTTATCATACAATCTCTGCAGGATATGGATATGGGCCCCTCATTTGTTTCTAATGTTAAACTGTTACTCACCAATGCCACTACTAGGGTCAGTGATAATGGCATTATGAGTGACCCCTTTTTTCTCAAAAGATCAATCAGACAGGGTTGTCCTCTAGCTCCTCTTTTATTTGCAATTGCTGCAGACTCTCTAGGATGGCTCCTGAGAAGTCAGATACAGGAGGGAGCTCTTAAAGGGATTGAACTCAGTAATGGTAAACAATTGCTAGGCCAGCAATTTACTAATGATACTACCTTGACTCCCAGAAACACTGATCAAGATATCATTTGTGTAATGGATTGCATAGAGATGTTCTATCAAGCCTCAGGTTCATCTATTAACCACTCTAAGATAGGGTATGCTACAGTTAGTGGCAAAGACCAAGGGATTTTACAATAGCTAGGATGCAAGAAGCTACAAAAAGGTATAATATTCAGACTCTTGGGGATTCCAATGGGATTTGATGTCACAATGAAGCAGAGGTGGGACTAGGTGCTAGAAAAATTTCAGAAGAAACTAGATAAATAGAGAAGCTTCCAAACAAATTTGGCAAGAAGAAAAATGGTTCTTAATCATTGTCTTTATCCTATTATCATTTTCTATCTATCCTGTTGGTCTCCTTCCAAGACTAGCCTTGGACAAATTTATCAGATTATGCAGATCTTTCTTATGGGGGGGTTCCAATAAGATTTCTAAGGTTAGGTGGGACCATTGCATTAAACCCAAAGAAGAGGGGGGGCTGGGGGTGATTGACATCTCCTCTGCTACAAAAAATTGTCTGCCACGTGGATCATCAAGGTTGCTCTGCATCCTGAGGAAGATTGGGCACATCTTCTCTTGAAAACATGAATTACATCAGACCTTAGAGAGCACCCAATTGGAAAAAGTATCCCTTTGTGTCTACCCTCCTTAACCGTGAACCCTGTAAACCCAAGGGGAGTCCCCTGTGGAAATCCATTTGGGGATCTTTTGAGAAGATAAAAGCTTACATCCTTTTCACTGGAAAAGGCAATTTCATGTTGCTTGACTCTATCTAGGTGTCTACCATCTTCAGATCTGCTACTTTGACATTAGTGCTTGCAATCTAGAGCACCAAAGATTAAGTGCAGATATTGCCAAGCACAAACTTTCCTGTTTTATTTCAGATGAGCATGCAATGATTCCTCCCTTTCTTCAAAGAAGATCTACTTCAACTGGTGAACTCCTTCCTTCCTCCCCAGGCTCAACACCTCAAGCTTCTACAAGCAAAGTTCCTTCTACTCTTGATGCTGTTGGTTCTACCTTTGCTACTGCTGGTTCTACTCCAGTTACTTCTAACTTTGGAAGCCTCTCCATCAATTCCCCTTCTAAATAGACCAAAGCTACCTCTCTAGGTGACAAAAAGTAGATTCATGGCTCTTGCTCTTCTACATAGGACACTCCTATGTCTGCTACTACTACCCAGCTATCATCTATGTCTTTTGACCCTATACAGGGCCTTGCTACTATTCATGGTCATTCCTCTGACAATACTATTGCTCAGGGTCACTCTTTAGACACCTTTGTTGTTGCTACATCAGATGCTCAGGATTATACATCTAGCTTTTTTAAGATGTTTGCTATAGGACACACACACACACACACACACATACATATTTCTTCCTTTTTTCCATGCAACTTACATTCCTTCCCTTTTAACCACTTTGGTAGAACTTTTTTAACTACCTCTCCCCTCTCTCTCTCTTTAAATAAAATTACCCTCCATACTCTCTACCCTTTCCCCTCTCTTTCTGCTAATTTCCCTCACACCCTTTCTCAACTTACTCCCCCATTCCCCCCTAATCTAAACCCTTTTTCCAAAAAAATTTCTCCAAATACTTTCCTATTTTTTCCAATTTCTTCTAAAATTTTCCTAATTAATCGCTACTGTTTTCTAAGTGTTCCTATTAATTAACTTTTAACTTATGAAAGTTAAGTTTTTGTTGTTAAATTTTACACTTAATGATATAAAGTATTATTTTAAGCTCCTCTTTCTTATAAATTATCCTTCGCTTATGCTCTTAGTCTCAATATTACATTTATTGCTCTGAATTTTGAGTTCTCCTCTCCTCCTAATACATTAAATTTTTTTCCCTCCTTATATAACCATTTATTCACTTTTACTTCAAATCACCAATTAATTTTATAGTTAAAACATAGTATCAAAATTTAGCTTTATAAGTTTGTAGCATGAGCAACTATTTTTATTGTGATCCTGATAATAAGGGAGGGGTGTTTATAACAATTGTCATCCCAACTAAGTGAAAATATGGTTCTTATCATTTTTCTTATTGGATGGTGGCAGATATTGCGAATCCCCTCTTCAATCAAGTGACGACTTATCAAAGCAAAACTTGTTTGTACAATCATGCATTCTACAAACATTTTGCAATTTATACTCCTCTGAGTTTTTTGTAATGTTTCATAGTAGTTTTCTCTTTTGTTTCCATTACCAAATTTGTTTTCATTTCACTATGAACGGGGTTTTATTGAGTCTTCACACACACAGTCACGTTTCCCCTATAACTCTGGATGGTTGCACATAGTACATTTAAGTCATTATGGCTCTTTGCCTCTTGACTCACTTCATTGCTTACTGGAGCAATACTTTCTCTCTTAGTAAACATTTGAGTTTCACATCTTCAATTACTCTTGTATCCTAAACATTGCTCAAATTAGGCCCCTTCCCCCCTTTCCTTCCCTTCCTTCTTTCCTTTCCCTTTCCTAGTGTTACTATCATTTATAGCTTCACTATATGTCCTTTGCTTTTACTCTTGAAACCCTCACTCAAACTTCTCCCTCTTCTCACTCTCTCAACCCATAAATTGGACTTAGAAATACTTCTATATCTTTTGGGTAGATCATCACACTATGTGATGACCTACTGTCTCACCTAGTGTGGTGTACCCTACTGAGACAAATATGGGTACACACACACAATCCGTTCTTCATTTTTTCCATGCAACTTACATTCCTTCCCTTTTTACCCCTTTGATAAAACTTTTTTAAACACAATTTCTCAACTTACCCCCCCCATTTTCCCCCTAATCTAAACTCTTTTTCCAAAAAAATTTCTCCTAATACTCCCCTATTTTGTCCAATTTCTTCTAAAATTTCTCTAAAATTTCCCTATTTTATTTAAACTTTCCTAATTTATCGCTAATGTTTTCTAACTCTTCCTATTTTAATTAATTTTTTACTTTTTAAGTTAAGTTTTTTTGTTAAAATGTATGCATATTGATATAAAGTATTATTTTAAGCTCCTCTTTCTTATAAATTCTCCTTCCATTATGCTCTAAGTCTCAATATTACATTTATTGCTCTAAATCTTAAGTTCTCCCCTCCTTCTCCCTTTTATGTTCTCATACCTAATACATTAACATAACCATTTATTCACTTTTCCTTCAAATCACCCCAATTAATTTTACACTTAAAACATAGTATCAAAATTTAGCTTCTTAAGTATGTAGCATGAGCAACTATTTTTATTATGAGCTTGATAACAAGGGAGGGGTGTTTATGACACCTGTCTTCCCAAGTCAATGGTTTTTGTCCTTCCAAAGAGTCCATAGGGTCCAATAGCAAACCTAGGAAAGGAAAATATCATATCCCTACTAGCCAGGGTGCAACCCAAACAGCCAAGATATCTTGCCAAGATATCTTGCCAAAGACAATCGTCGAAAAGCGAGCCTACAAGATCCTTTCCAAAAGTATAAGAAAATATAATCCTAACAATGCCAAAATATATGAGCCATGGATTCTTGAGAAGCTAAGCATCGATGGCATGTAGCCGGCCTAGTATGTCTTTGAGCTAAAAGTGTACCTAGAAGGAAAACACCCACAACTATCCTGCAAAGAAAAAATTGTTGGCACCACTTTCCCTGCCCGACTCTTAGGACCATGTGGCTAGTCCTGAGATGGATATGTAGACTTGACATATTTTGGCATGGTACAACATGTACATACCTGTAAATCTATAAATATGTAGTCATTGATAAAATATCCAACTTACATTATACAAGGACTGTGTGATTTGAATAAATGGAAAATCATCTGGGCTAATGTCAATAAGGTGCAGCTCGATAGAGTAACTTTGCAAAAACACAATCATACACACACTTTTTTTGTGAATATTTACTTGCTTTATATTACATAGCAGCTTCCCCCAAAAGTGAAGCTCAAAAGTACATCAACTGAAAATCTCATTATATGGCAAGTATACATCATAGTCTATGTAACGAGTCTGCAGATAATCAAAAAAATATTGTTGCAGAGAATGTCTGATTCTCTAAGAAAAGAAAAGTGGAAAAAGTGGGATCACCAAAGACTCTATGATTGTGATCCTTCCATAGAGTCCACAGTCCCTAGTGAACCTAGAAGAAAAATAACTCAAACTCCTGTCTGCATGGATGAATCCTGAAAAGGAAGAAATGCTTGCCAAAGGTACTGCCACAAAAAAAGATGTTTTGTCAAAGAGAAAATTTGGATCTCCAAAGCTACTATAGCCTATAATGTCTTACACCACCATTCATTGGGCGATTCATGTGCCAGAGTTGATTTGCCTTATTAGAAACCCATGGTGTGGGGAAAATAAACTTTGCAAAGGCATAGTATAATATGAGATAACCTCAAAGGACGGCTGAACCTAGGGAATGAAGAGACCAATCTTCAAGACTGTCTTGAAGCTCAAGTGGAGGTACCGGCAAAAAGGGCTGAAGCATATGAGCATCCCTAATCCATATTTCATGGTCGGCAAAGAAAAATATATGATGGTACCATCATCATGAATTATATTTTCCACAAAAAGAAGATTCCTTTGAAATTAATAAAGTAGTAATGTCTAGGTTCTTGTTAAGACAACGGAGGATGAAAGGCCTTCACCCACCAATGTGTACTTTTAGCCCTTAAAGAATTGCCCTATAAAGAGTCACGGCCATATATGCTTCCAATCAAATAACGTTTTGGAGACCAAAGGACAACCTTTGATCTTGCCATCAATACTTCCAAGCAAAAAGTCCCATTGAGTGGGCTGCCAATAATAAAAAATAGAGGTGGTGATGTGCAAAAGCAAAGAGCGCATCATGGCATCCCAAGGCTAGCATAGTGTGAGCTTATGCTATGGCTCAAAAGAAATTGCAAAATAATTTTCCCTTATGAGCAAGGATATGCAGATGAATGTTGAGAATATTTAAAACTCCATAAATCTTTGGCAAGCAAACACGTTGCATTGAAAGTAATCTCAAACTTTTTTTGCCATGTTTGGATTGCCAAAAAGTTTCCATAATGGTTGACATAAACATATAAGGTTTTCCTTACCAAACATGATCAAAGGCAGGTTAAACTGAATGTATGACACCAAAATGGATTGGACTATTATGAGGCGAACATGTAATTGCCAAGTCGCCAATTTGCAATAATCCAATTTTTTCTTCAATTTTGCAAGCATGCAACTAGTTTGTCCACAACAATAATTGGCCAACCGAAAGGATAACCAAGATGTGAGTAGGTGGAACAATTTCCCTCGGCCATAAAAGACTATGCCAATCTTTAGAATGCAATGGCAAGATCTTACATTTTTGAAAATTCATATGTAGACCATCAGCCAGGCCATATAAAGAGGGAAGAAAGATCCCGCTCAGAATTCTTTGGACTAAAAAAAGAATCATTAGTATATGTTGAGCAACCATAGCGACTATCAAGAATTTCCAGTCCATGCAAGATGTTTGTAGCCACAAGATGATCCATGTATTGAAGCATTGGGTGTGTGGCTATGTTGTCTCGATGGTGACTCATGTATCATGGGGATGTTGAAGGAATGCCATTGGAGCCTCCACTCCAAGCTACTTCCTTGTGACAACAATGCAAGCATGAGTTGTCCGCTTCTGTCACACAAGCGGCTTTTGGATTGTTGCAGTGTGTTTCCACGAGAGAAAGAGGGAATGGGGAGAGGGGAGAAGGGAGGGAGAAGGGAGGGAGAAGGAGAAGGGAAGGAGAGGGTGAAGGGGGATGGAGTGGCAAACACAAAAGCACTATGAGGGAGATAAGAGAAGACCTGAAGAAACTCTTGAAGAGAAGAGGGAGTTTGTATTCCAAACTTGTGCATACAACAATGAAGACCAAAGTCAATCATTTGGTATTTTATAAATGTCACCTTTTGTAGGGAGGGCCAACCTTTTTCCTTTTAAAACTCTCCCTTTCTTTAGATTTTAAAGGCTCTTGGGCCTGTAGGGTGCCAAAGGCATCTTTGATATCCTTTCCATCTCTCCCCTACTGTTCCACTCTATTGAGATATCGAGCTCCACTCGCGATATGCCAGGGTGACTGTTGTGCATTTATGTCACCGACTTGTTAGCTGGAGATGCGGTTGGTACACCGCCCACAAATAATAGCTAGATGACATCTATCCTTATCTACTCTAGTTTGTGCATACAACAATGAAGACCAAAGTCAATCATTTGGTATTTTATAAATGTCACCTTTTGTAGGGAGGGCCAACCTTTTTCCTTTTAAAACTCTCCCTTTCTTTAGATTTTAAAGGCTCTTGGGCCTGTAGGGTGCCAAAGGCATGTTTGATATCCTTTCCATCTCTCCCCTACTGTTCCACTCTATTGAGATATCGAGCTCCACTCGCGATATGCCAGGGTGACTGTTGTGCATTTATGTCACCGACTTGTTAGCTGGAGATGCGGTTGGTACACCGCCCACAAATAATAGCTAGATGACATCTATCCTTATCTACTCTAGTTTGTGGCTCAGCTAGTAAGCCACCTTAGTTAGTTGAGTTTGGTTTGAGACCCACATATAGGGTTCTTCTATTTCTTTATACTATAGTTCTTTTGGCTTTCACAACTAAGAAGAGGAAAACTATTTTCAACCTCCACCTTTGTGTGTATTCCCCCATTGTGCATGTGAGAAAGCCGCAAGTGAGACTCCTTCCCTCTCTCCCACTATTCGTGGTAAGGAGCTCAAGAAAGCAAGCCAAGTTCGTGGTGTCCTAGTAAGAGGACTAGTGTTGCTTTCCTATTTCGAGTTTAGGAGCAAATCTCTACAGGTAGCAGAGCCAGAAGTGCAAGAGTGCACTGTCTCAGATTGAGACGCCCTTGGCGGTGTGGCGAGAGTGCAATATATGCTGTGGGATGGGGCAAAGCCCTTAGTGACTTTATTTTTCTGATTCGAGGCCATTTCGGGGCCCGTTTTGAAGGCGGAAGTTCTTCGCAAGCACTCAGAAAAAGGCCCTATTTTGGCTGTGCGACCACTGTGCGGCTAGTCGGTGAAAAGTTGCCGCAGAAATTGCATCATACGCCTGTGTGCAGAGATATTGGGAGTTGCAGAATCATGCTTGTTGCCTGTTGATGCAAAATCATCACTAGGAAGTGACTATGTTGTGAAATACCACTTTCGTCAGTTTTGCAGATCTGCCCGTGTGAGGCAAAAGCTGTGTTTTTTGCAGTGACAGAATATTTTGCAGTGTTCTGTAATGGCATCTGATTCTCTTTCACAGATTGTCACTGAAAAGCTTGACAAGAACAACTTCCAAGCATGGAAGTTTAGAATGACGAATTTCCTTATGGGAAAAGGCTATTGGGAGTTCATTACAGGAAATGAAGAAGAACCTATTCTTCCTAATGTTCCCAATCAACAGGAAATGCAGGCATTTAAAGAATGGCATGAGAGAGCCAGGAAAGTTATGTACTGGCTGTCTATCAGTATTTTAGACTCCATGATTGTGCATATTCAGGATGCAAGTACGCCAAAGGAGGCATGGGATACTTTGGCAAAAATGTACAGCACAAATACGCAAGCCAAGAAAATGCAGCTCAAGCAGGAGTTGCACAATGTGTAGAGAGAAAATATGAGCATCAATGACTACCACATGAAGGTGAAGAAAATTGCGGATGCACTTGCTTCCGTTGGGTCACCAGTGGATGATGACGATTTAGTTTCTGTGACCTTGAATGGTCTAGGAAAGGATTATGCACAGTTCCGGACATCCATTGCCGTCCGTGAAAAATTTCCTAATTTTGAGGAGTTGATTGCTCTTCTAATTTCTGAAGAGCAGAGAAATGGTGGTGCATCTTCTTCAGGAGGAACTTCAAAAGAAACTGTCTTCTACTCAAATGCTGGAAGAGGTAGAGGTAGAGGTAGAGGAGGCCGATCTGGAGGCCATGGTAGAAATCAGAATATGCAACAAACTCAAGAAAACCAGTCCTATGCAGGAGGACATGGTAACTCTAGAGGCAGGGGGAGCCAAAGAGGTCGTGGTGGATGGCAGAGAGGCCAAAATGCAAACAGCAATGTTGAATGCTACTATTGTGGTATAATGGGGCATATAGCTAAAGACTGCTACAAAAAGCAGAATGACATTATGAATGGAAAATTGCAGCAAGGCAATTATGCATCCTCTAGTAGACAGGGTGATGACAGAAATGAGCATTTGTTTATGGTGCAACATATGACAAATTCTGTGAGAAGTGCAGAAGAAAGCAATGATGTGTGGTATGTTGACTCAGGTGTGTCAAACCACATGACAGGTCATGCTGAATGGATGCAGGATGCAAGGAAAATGGAAAAACCAGGATTTGTGGAGACTGGTGATGATACTGCACATCCTATTGTGCAGATTGGCAAAATTCCTTTGTCTATGCAGGATGGGAAAAAGAAATACTTGTATGATGTATTTCATGTCCCGAACATCACCAAGAACCTGGTTTCTGTTGGTCAGATGGTTGAGCAGGGCTTGCAAGTCAGATTCAATCCTCATGGATGCTTTGTTGAGGATATGAAAAATAATGGTCGCTTGATAGCAAAAGGAAAGAAGAAGGGTAGGATGTTTACGCTGGATGTGGACATGCCTGAATTGAGTGCAGCAATGTTTGCACATGGGACCGGTGTAGTTGCAGATATTGATATCTGGCATAAACACATTGGTCATGTTAATGTACAACAACTTAAATCAATGCAGGCCTAAAATATTGTTGCAGGATTGCCTAAATTCAAGGTTACAGAAATGCTTAAGGTGTGTGAAGCCTGTCAATTTGGAAAACAGGCAAGGAAACCATTTCCTAGGCACGTTCAAGAGAGTAAGAAGCCATTGGAATTAATCCACTCTGATGTGTGGACTACTAAAGCTGCATCTATTGGAGGCTGTCATTACTTTGTCACCTTTATTGATGACTACAGCAGAAAAGTTTGGGTGTACTTTATGAAAAAGAAAAGTGAAGTGTTTGGGCACTTCAAAGTTTTTAAAGCTATGGTTGAAAAAGAAAGAGGCTTGCAAATAAAATGCCTAAGGTCAGATGGAGGGGGAGAGTACCTCTCAAATGAATTTGCAAGGTTCCTGCAGGAGCATGGCATAAAGCAACAATATTCATGCAGTCATACTCCGTAGCAAAATGGACTTGTAGAAAGGAAAAACAGGCATATTGGAGAGGTATCTCGTGCCATGCTCAATGAAAAAGACCTGCCAGATTTTTATTGGGCTAAACCAGTTGCTACAGCAGTTTACATAATGAACAGGACTCCCACTGTAGCAATACATGGCATGATGCCAGAGGAGGTGTATACTGGTAGGAAACCAGATATTTCCCACTTGAAAATTTTTGGTTGCATTGCCTATGTTCATGTGCCAGATGAATTGAGGTCCAAGTTGGATCCAAAAGCTGAGAAGTGCGTCTTTATTGGTTATTCTAGGCAGCAAAAAGGGTATAGATGCTATAACCCTTCTACTCGTAAGCTTACAGTGAGCAGAGATGTTGTTTTTGATGAGATGAGCAACTGGTATAAACCAGTAAATGTGATGATTGATGTAGATGCACAAAATGGTAATGCTGCACAGAATTCACAGCAGCAATCACAAAATATCAGTGGACCTGCAGTGTCCTCTAGTAGTGGTTCACATACCTTGCCATGGACAGGTAGATTGAGATCAAGAGAATCTCCTCAAAGCAATGCAGATAGTGGTACACAGGTATCACGAAAAAAGAGAAGGTAGATCAGCCCATGTTTGATGTGAATGCAGGTCACTCTTATGTGGATGGTGAATCCAGCGGCTCAGAACAGAGCATTGATGATGAGTTGGGTATTCCATCTATTGTTACACCTGGAGTAAGGAAGACCAAGGATGTTTTGAGAGCACCTGGAAGTGAGCCTATTTTGCACAGGTCTACCAGAGCTAGGTATCCTGTGGATAGGCTGAAATATGATGGATTTACAGCCATTCACTATGCCTATATGGTCAAAGTGATACAAGAACCAGAACCCACTTCTTTGAAGCAAGCCATGGGAAAAGCAAAATGGGAGAAAGCCATGGATGAAGAAATGGATGCCTTGGATGCAAATGCAACATGGAAATTGGTGCCTTTGCCTAAAGACAAGAATGCAATTGGCTGTAAATGGGTTTATAAGGTGAAGCACAATGCAAATGGTTCTGTGAATAGATACAAGGCAAGATTAGTTGTCAAGGGGTATGCACAGACATATGGCATTGATTATGAAGAAACATTTAGTCCAGTTGCAAGGATGGCGACTATAAGAGCAGTCATTGCTATGGCTGCATCAAAGGGATGTCTTTACATCAAATGGATGTAAAGAATGCCTTCTTGCATGGTGATTTGCAAGAAGAGGTCTATATGGAGTAGCCACCAGGTTATGTGCATGCTGTTCATCCTAAGTTTGTTTGTAGGTTGAAGAAAGCCTTGTATGGGTTGAAGCAAGCACCTAGAGCATGGTCTGACAAGATAGGACAGTATCTTGTTACTATTGGCTTTCAAATTTCCAAGGTAGATTTCTCACTCTATGTGAGAAAAACAAAGAAAGGTATTATGCTGCTTGTCATTTATGTTGATGATTTGATCATCACAGGTGATAGTGATGAAGACATCCTTCACGTGAAAATGCTATTGAAGCAGAAGTTTGAGATGAAGGATTTGGGAGAGCTGCGTTATTTCTTGGGCATTGAGGTGATTAGATCACCAAGTGGGATACAGCTCTTGCAGAGGCAGTATGGATTGGACATGCTGTCCAAATATGGGATGACAAGCTGTAAGCCTATTTCAGTTCCTTTGGAGCAGAATGTGAAGCTGAGCGCAGATGTAGGTGAGCTTCTGGAAGACCCTACTATGTACAGATGCATAGTAGGAAGTTTGATTTACATGACTATTACCAAGCCAGATTTGAGCTATGCTGTTGGGTTGGTAAGTCAATTTATGCAGGCTCCAAGGAAACCGCATTTGGATGCAGCTAGACGCATACTCAGGTATGTGAAGTCCACATTGCAATATGGACTATTTTATGAGGCTGGGGTTCAGATACAGTTGCATGGATACACTGATGCTGATTGGGCTGGTAGTATTTCTGATAGACAATCTACCAATGGATATGTGTTCTCTTTTGGGAGTGCTGCAGTCACTTGGAGCAGCAAGAAACAGCCTATAGTTGCCTTGTCGACCGAGCACAGAGGCTGAGTACAGGGGTGCAACAATGGCTGCATGTGAGGTAGCTTGGTTGCATAAGCTACTTTATGATATGCATCAGTCTACAGATGGGCCGGTTGTCATTTATTGTGACAACATGAGCATTATACACTTGGCAAAGAACCCAGTCTTTCATGCTAGAACAAAGCACATTGAGGTGCATTATCACTATGTGCGGGAGAAGGTTTTACTAGGTCTTATTGATCTAGTTTATGTCAGCACAAAGGATCAGGTAGCTAACATATTCACGAAAGCATTGGGCGCAGAGAAGCTGCGCAAGTTCAGAGACCTGCTTGGTGTGCACGAATTGGGATTGAGCTCGAGGGGGAGTGTTGAGATATCAAGCTCCACTCGTGATATGCCAGGGTGACTGTTGTGCATTTATGTCACCGACTTGTTAGCTGGAGATGCGGTTGGTACACCGCCCACAAATAATAGCTGGATGACAGCTATCCTTATCTACTCTAGTTTGTGGCTCAGTTAGTAAACTACCTTAGTTAGTTGAGTTTGGTTTGAGACCCACATATAGGGTTCTTCTATTTCTTTGTACTACAGTTCTTTTGGCTTTCACAACTAAGAAGAGGAAAACTGTTTTTAGCCTCCACCTTTGTGTGTATTCCCCCATTGTGCATGTGAGAAAGCCGCAAGTGAGACTCCTTCCCTCTCTCCCACTATCTTCACACACTCTTGTGTGTGGGAAATAGCACTTGTGTTAACCATATCAGAACACTTGGGACAACAAACCTGGCATTAGGAGGTGCTCCTAACCTGGTCCCAAATAGCCTCACGCCTCCAAGCCCTAAGCTATTTGGGGCTCAAACCCCTTGTATGAGGTTCAGAACCTGGAGTGGTGAGGCCGATCTTAGGCTACTTGTAGGACTCCCGTGAGGCAAATAACCACACTAACCACATTTTGTGGTGGATGTGCCAACGAGGTTGTAGATTGGTGTCAAAATTGGTCATGAAAACTGGAGCATTGGGGGCGAGGTGGTAACTTCCTCTTGTGCGCTTTGGATGGACGCATTGCTAGTCATTGAATGATTGGGTGATGAATTGTGTGAGGGGGTGCACCTCCAAGGTTTCGTAGAGGTGGAAGTGGGAGCCTTCGAGCTGCTACTTCCAATGGTGCATGAGAGCACTATCTGGCAATTCTTGGAACGATTGCAGGTCGGGATGCCACTATACATTTTCGAGCAGGGAGGAGGAAGGAACTTGAGGAACCTCATCATCTTCAATTGGCATTGGTTCCTCCTCCGCTGTCTTTGTGGGCATTGTATCGGTGGGCATCTATACAAAATTGATTGTCTTAAGCAATGTGTTGAGGGCCTCTTCTAGGAGGTCGACCAGAGTAGTAGATGAGATGAACAGGGAGGTCCCGTGCATTGGAAGAATACTCAGGTAGATTGGTGCGAGGGAGGGGGGGGTTGGGTGGCTCATTGGGTGGGCTGGTTGGGATCTAGAGGAGGTGGTTGTGGAATTTTAGCAGGGGGTGATAGACTAAATATTGTAATGGCTTCTTGGCCTTCCTCCTCGGCTACTTCCTCAGGATATGCTACATGTATTGTGTTAAAATTTCTCACCAAGGACTCAAGTGAGTCTTGGAGAGCTTGTAGCACCTGGTTAAAGAGGATTAGTATGCCGAGGGGATCATAGGTGGTGGACTAGTAAGCTACAAGATGCCCTTGAGTTTGTATTGTGGAGGCTCGGCCGTAGGTCTACGTCCAATTAATGTCAACTTGTGTAGACTATTTGGGGTGCAGAGCCACGGGATGAGCTCCTTGGGCTTTCCTAATTGCATCACATCATCGTCTGCAGGATAACTTGTGGACTTTGAGACACGGCACCATGCTTGGAAATTATGCAAAATGGGATGGGTGGCAAGAGTTTGGAGTTCATAGGGGCAAAGGAGAGAGAGGCTAGATTGCTAAAGATCTAATGAGAAATAGGACATCATGAGAATGGGGCGAAAATGATCAGGGTTATAGTGGAGGATGGTTTGGAGGGCATTAGGAGGGAGTGGGGTTGTGAGATTGCAGCGGCCAAAAATAAGATTTTTTGCGCAAAGTGCATCAAAGTGCATTTGGAGTGTCTAGGGGATGGTGCGTGGGGCTAGTGTGTATGTGGCTAATTGTGCAGAGAACTCCCTGCACTTTCGAAATTCTTGTTGCTCATGGTCTTCCAACCTTGAGTCTTCCAGGTGGTTGGGGCTACGCTGTCGCTCGTTTTGTTCTTGCAGAGACACTACTAGTGCCCGCGTTCTTGCACCAAGAGATTTTGCAATGTCTTGATCTGGCATTTGTAGTTCTCCTAAGTGCTGCATGTTGTGCCCTAGCCTACGTCTTTTTCTCTAATGCTGTTCAGAGGTCGGGCTCTACTTTGTCGGCCTAGCGTTTGGACCAGGGATTCATTGGAGATGAGCTCATCCTTGAGCCTTATCACTGACAGCTCTAGCTTCCTAGCTTTTGTTCAATACTCCTCTGCTTGATTTAGGGCCATTTGCCATGTGGCTTGGGTAGCGACCATCCAGGTGTGGCTGTCGAGCATGGAGAGCGGTGCCTAGAGGAGGGTTGCCGAGAGTTGTGAGGCCTGCTGTTCTTGCCACCTTTGAAGAATTGTTCATGCCACCTGTGGGAGTTGTGCCATTGATTCGAATAAATTATGCTCCATCTGGTTGACATGGGAGAGTTGTTATATTATCATGTGGCTATAGCCACTTGGTGCCCAATAATGGGGTGTGTTGCAAAATTATAGGGCCTTTGCGAGGCTTGCTCATGGAGAGGAGGAGGTGCCGATGATGAAGGAGGTGGTCTCTTGAGGATGAGCCATTGTTGAGGCTGAGACTTGGGACATAGTGAGGGTTGTCAGGATAGCTTGGACTCTTGGGTGGAGGCCAATCGTGACTGTTTCATCACTAGGTAGGTCATCCACCAAGATGGGCTATTGTTGTACCCTTTTGCCTTTATCTTGAGGATCTGATTGCTCGAGGCATAGTTGATGGTGTAGCAATGCTTACACCTAGCGATGCGAGAAATTGACTTGGGTTCGGTTGCATGGGATGGTTGGCCAGAGTGGCACTAGGTTCTATTCTTGCTCGCTTTGGCTTGACCTCGGCTTCTTCTTGCTCTACTAGTACCGGTCCCATGGCTAACCTTTCAGCCAACCCATAGCCGATAGGTGGATACTGCTGCAACATATGGTAGAGAATCAACATGTACAACATCGGGTTGCCAATGACCTCTCCGTGTTTTTTGAGGTCCTCCCCCTCATCTGATTACATAAGTAATCGGCCTAGTTCGTAACCTGGGGTTCTCCTAGCCGTAACAAAATGTTTGGCATGAGCGAGTGGTGGTGGTTAGCATGCCTGAGTTGGGTCAACCACTGCAATGCCCTTATTGGCCTTTCCAGTTCTGGCTTGATGATCTCTATGAAGTGGATGTGTCCTTTTCTTTTCTTGTGGTCATAGTGGCAGATTTTGCTAAGAGCCTCAGGCATCTTCTTCTTCGTTGTGTACTTGTCACCAATGACTAGCAGGTCCAAGGCGGCTCACACCACATCCACGTTGAGGTGGTAGAAGAAGACCACCCACATTTGTGTTGGAGTTGTAGGCTTGGAGGAACTCTCCAGAGAGCCTCATTTCCAAGTGGCAAGGAAGGCGATTTGCCACAGATCCCAAGCCTGTTACCGTGAGTGTTTCTTGCACTACCGGCTCCTTTAGTGCCTCATACACCACTGCAGTGTGGTAGTGGAGGGTATAATCATGCCCCTCGTATGTGTAGTAGGAGTGGATGGCACATGCATCTAGTTTTTGGAGCCATGCCTCCCTAAGTGACGAGTGTGTTTGTGAGTGCACGATTTTGTACTCCCCTTGTGTGGGGGTTGGGGCATGCTTTCTTGACGTCCTTGAGGGGGGCATGCCTGCTATTGTCAGACCCTCCTAGGTGGCATGTTGTGTAGATTTTTCCTCCTCTACTTGTAGATCTTCGGCTAGAAATTCAGAGGGCATACGGATCTTGGCCAAGGGCGTACTTTGAGGGACCGATGGCTTATAAAATAGGGAGTTGGAGCTGGAGGCCAAGCTCCAATTCAAACTTGAAGAATTCATTCTTTGGATCCATTAGGAAGAATGAGGGCAATTGAGTGATGAGGGAATCAATGGAAGAGGAGTAGCTTGAGGACATATACTAATTGCTAGATTGTTGTGTGAAAGAGGGTAGGGGGCTGGGAGAATTCTAACAGAATTTTGACAGAGTTTGGGGTCAACTGCTATGGCGATGACCCGGCGGTGGGATAGGGCTCCTTTATATAGATTTTGCTATCCCCACAGTTGGCATGATCGGGTAAGGTGATGGTCAATAGGATCTTTAGATGGCGACGATCAACGAGATCTTCAGATGGCGATGGTGGCGGTGTCTTTTGATGGCGCCGGTCGGCATGATCTTTGGATGGTGATGGTCGGCATGATACTATTATGGCAACGATTGGCATGTTAATCAGATGGCAACGATCAACAAGATAGTTCTATGGCAATGATTGGCATGGTAACTAGATGGAGACGATCAGCGAGATACAACTATGGACACAGTTGGTGGGATAGCGCTATGGCCATGGTCAACAGGATAGTGCAATGGCCACGGTCAGTGGGATACTGTCTGAGGAAAGTAAGGAAAGAGAAAGAAGGAGGAAAGTGGGAAGTTGAGAGAGAGAGAGATAGAGAGAGAGACAGAGAGAGAGAGAGAGAGAGAGAGAGAAAGAGAGAGAGAGAGGAAAGGGTGAGGTGTACAGGTGAAACGTGGGGCAGACTAAGAGGTCCACGTGCAAAATTATAAAAAATGCAAGAGGGCCATATTGACCCTAATCACCTAGTGTTGACCATGCATATGTGTGGGTGTATGTGTAAGAAAGTGACTTATGGGTTGCAGGTGTGTTGGGTGATATGCCTACTATACTGACTCACCTAGACCTAAACTTGATGATCATGTGGAATGCAGTGTTGACGGACATCACGCTATCGCATAGCATGTTAATAGCCATGTAGAGCATGTGTCTAGCTTGTGTCTTACCTTGGATGCCAGAGGTACACTAGCATTGTGACAATTCCTTGCAAGATGATCCTTTGTCACATCATAAATGGGTTCTTGTGTGATCGCCTTCGACACAGACACTTGCTCTCATGAGTCAAGCGGCACCGTTGATGATGGTATGATCGCAACTACCCTTGAAGGTTTGCCTTTGGGTTTGGAGGAAGGTTCTTGTGTAACTTCCCTCATTGTAGGGGTCGATTCTTGTGTTGCTCCCTCGCTATCTTTGGCAATCCTCATGTTGAGTTGTATGATTCATGGTACTAGGGCACGTTCGGGACTCTAGGGCTTGTTTGTTGTAGTTGGTTCGATAGTTGGTTCTTGTGGTACTACTTGACACAGGTTATTGTGTTGCTACCTTCGGAACCCCTTTGGTTTATGACTTGAACTTCAGTACCCAGAAGACCTACTTGCCATTGTAACTATCTCGGTCTTCCAAGAGCTTGGTTGCAACCCAATGCTTGGAGAGATGCTACAAGAGGTGGATTAGGGCCTAGGAGCTGAGGCACTAGATGGCATTGTGTCCTTCTGCTAGGTGGAGTTTCCTTTAACAGAAATGTCTCTGGAGCAATGAGGGAGTCATGCCCTACTTGGATCTTTCCTGGTCGTCGGTTACTATTGAAGTAGCGTTGAGCACAAAGAATAGCCTCTTGTACTTGCCTCTTGTACTTACTATTGACTTTCTTCAGAGGGTCAATGTTTGGAGGGTTGGAGGTGGATGGAGCTTCAGGTCCGCCCTCCCATAGATCTTCTTTACCTTGGGCCGGTGGGGCTATCGAAGAAGGTGGTTCACATATCGCAATTACTACAGTTCTACCACCATTCATGAGGGGAGCTAGTCTGGCCCACCAATCAATTTGATAGTTAAGTACGTAACACCAGTTCCTTCCAATATGATATGTTCGTCAGGCGCTTCTATAGGGAGAACATAAAAGCGGATGTCTACTGGCTGGTGAACAAACTCAAGTTCACAAATCCCAAGGTGCTTAAGAGTTGGCCATTCATAGCCCTTACTGAAGAGATGGTTACGCTTAGGGGTACATGTAGCATTTCCCATACCTCATGGGAGATGAAGTTGTGGCTCGCTCCTAGATCCATGAGTGCTCTGATGCACAAGATGGACCCTACAATTGAACATGCAATCTAGCTCGTTCTATCATTAGTTCATTCGTCAATCTTGGGTGTTCAAGCGTTGCCTTAAGCAATGCAATTTGCTTATGCTGTCTGAGCTTAGCATTATGTGCCTTGGCTTCTTTGATGGCCTAGTGTTTCATCCAGGCTACCTCGGCCTTGAGTTCTTTTTCTCTATGGATGGCTTGAAGGGTAGACAGGGTGAGTGGCTCGTAATATCTCTTCAATTTTCTCCCATTAAGGTAGCCTTCCATTTCTACTCCATCTAGGGTGGCTATTCGGCATGCCCCTTGTGGAGTGATTTCTACCACACGATAGGGACCCATACCTCGGTACTTGAGCTTGCACTTAGTATTGCGGATGTTGTAGAGGAGTGCAAGATCGCCCTCCACAAGGTCTTTATTCTTGAGGACCACTTTTTGCGTCGAGCCTTCTCCACTCGGAGGCAGTAGGCTACACGCAACCTTGCCTCATCTAGCTTTTCAAGGTCAATTAAGTGTTCAGCAAGGCATTCTCAGTGAGCCTTTCCTTGATGGTAAGGTAGAGGCTAGGCACTACATACTCCATTGGCATCATCACCTCCACTCCAAAGGCTAGGCTAAAGGGGGTGCAGTTTGTGTAGGATGTTTAGTAGGCCCATAAGGCTACAATGAGCTTATGCTCCCAATCAGTACAAGTGGCCTCTACTATGCAAGTTATGATCTTACAACAAGTTTTATTGGAGGTCTCAGCTAAGCCATTCCCCCTAGGATAGTATGGCATTGACTTCCTATGTATGATCATGAATTCACTAGTCTGGATTGCTATAGTTTCATAGAGAAGTGAGTTCCTCAATCACTGACTAGCTCTAAGGAACATCCGAACTACATCATAACTTGCTGATATAAGAATTTAGCAGTGGATCTTGCATCTACCTTCATGGTGGCCCTCCCTTCTACCCACTTGGAGAAGTAATCTATGGCTAAGATGATATATCCGGCACCGATTCCTTTAGCTGCTGGGCTTATAGGTCCAATAAAATGGATGCCCTATTTCTCAAAGGGCCGATTCATTAATATTCCAGTTATGGGCATCTTGTCCACCTTATGTGGGATTTGCACACGCTTTGCCATCCAAGCTGAGACCAAATGCATTAGCCATTTCTAGATCTCTGGGAGCTCCTCAAATCACTCCACGTGGGAGACCGGGTCTCCAGGAATTTGGTCATTAACTTGAAGATGGCTATGGGTCGTCTCCTTGAGGGATTCACGATCCCTACGAGAAACACTGGGGTGGGTGGAGGTGCTGTGGCCCCCCTTCCTAGTGCATTCACCAGGATGCACATCGCCTCCTCTGTTAGCACCTTTTGGGCAATTGGTGGGGGTGGTGCTATTGTGGGCCTAACGGGATGTAGGGGCGGCCTTAAGCCTGGACCTAGTGGTGGAATCTATGGAGTTGCCAGCACCGACATTGGGGCAGATGCACCAAGGCCTGCACTCATTGGAGCAACAAATGGGGGTGGAAACGGTCCTATAGGGGTTGGGTCATGGGGCATTGGCATGGAGGTTCCATGCATTGGGCGATAGGGCGAAACTTGTGGGGCCACATAGTTGGCAAAGTTTGGTGGCATTGGAAAGTTTGGGGGTTCATAAGATGCCCCTCCTTGAGAGCCTCTCACATCTCCTCGGCTAGGGTCGTGTCCTTGAAAGTCCCTCATCCATGGCTCTTCATCCTCCATGCACTCCTACTGAGGGTGCCTTGGGTCCACAAAGTTGGTTTCAGTCCCTGTCCACGTTTCAGGAGCTAGTTGTTGATGACCTTCCCTTCCCACTGATATGTCAGTGAAGGGGTTCTCCATGTCTACCAAATCTGTTCAGCCTAAATGTCCAAACATGTTGGAGAATGTGCCTTCTAACGTGGATGCTATAGAAGGCGCTAGAGAGTTGGGAGAGGCCACACTAGTGAAGGGAGCTTCAGAAGCCCTTGGACCTGCGGGATCTTGCATTACCTCATCCATGCTCTCCATCTCATGGAGCTCGATGGATCGTCCTGTCGAGGTTTATTATGAAGTGGGAGCTAGGAATCGAGCTTCCAGATCAGACCAATCCCCAACTAGGGTGAAAGGTGGCCTGAGTTAAGCTCGAGTACTATCTTCAAGCGCGGGATCCTTGGACAAAATTCTTCCAAAGCGCAAGTGCATGTATAAGACCTCTACCAGGGCACACTCAAGCTGAACTTTAATTATGTATTTTTTTCAAGGCTACCCCAAAGGTATCCTGACGGGTGTAGGAATAGCACTATGCCAATGGTCATAGGAATAGCTCAATCCACCGGTCAACGAGATACCAGTATGGGAATGGGCAGCATGATAATTCTTAATGGGTTGGTCGACAGGATACCAATATGGCAACAGGCAGCAGGATAATGCTAACGCATCGGTCGGCAGGATAGGTAGTGCCATGTGTCGATGGGATGGGACACAGGTGGCATCCCCACAATCGTAGGGATAAGCTCAAAATCGCAATGTTTGCAAGGATGAGCTTAATGCGCCAGTAGGCGGGGTATATCAATTGAAGGGATACGAACATGGAAATGGGTATGTATGCACAAGTTTGGAATACAAGCTCCCTCTTCTCTTCAAGAGTGTCTTGGGGTGTTATCTTGTCTCCTTCGTAGTTCCTTTGTGTTTGCCACTCCATCCCCCTTCACCCTCTCCTTCCCTTCTCCTTCTCCTTCCCTTCTCCCCTCTCTTCTCCCCTCTCTCCCTTCCCTCTTTCTCTCGTGGAAACACTTTGCAACAATCTGAAAGCTACTTGTGTGACACAAGTGGTCATTCTTGCATTGCTCTCACAAGGAAGTAGCTTGGAGTGGAGGCTCCAACAACATTCCTTCAACATTCCCATGACACGTGAGTCATCATCGAGACAACACATTTTTGGCTCCACTGCCAGGGAATGGAGGTATGCTTTTGCATTTGCACTTTCTTTCTTTCATAATCTACCCATTGCGCAAGGCTTCAAGCTTAAGTTGGAGCTTTGTTAGTGGAGTTTTACTTGAGGAATGAGGAAGGAAGTGTGAGTTGAAAGAAAAAAAGATGAAAAACTATTATTTCATGTTGTTGTAGAGCATTTTTGAGGTTAGGAAGCTTGTTTTTTAGGTTTGTTGGAGTTTTGAAATGATAGGAAGTAGTTTCTCGGATTGCTAAGGATGGTAGGTTGTTGAATCTCACAAAAAACAACCAAGAATCAAGAATCAAGCTGAATTTCGAAGTGTTTGGTGTGTTAATAGTTAACCCTCAAGAAATCTTTCATTTTGGCACTCAAATGTTATTTTTCTTTCAAGTTTTTTGCATTTAGTAGGTAGACTAAGTAATATAACATCCCCCTTGCATAGAAAACCTTGAACAAAAACTCCAAATCTTTTAAAAATCATCGAAAAACCAGCCAGTGATAGTGCATTCCTATCCCCACATGGGTTGGTGACTTAGTGCTATCCCGTCGATCGTCGCCATATGACCCATGGCCATATTGCCTATCCCCACGACCTAACTTCTGACCACGGTTTAACCTGTTGCCCTAATCAATGCGTGTCAAAGTTAGCTATCCCGTCAGTCTGACAGCTATTGACCCACGACTGTCGCTATAATATTATCCCACTGATCAGTGCCTTCAGTTATAACAATGAACACCAAAGCCAACCATTTGGTCTTTTATACATGTCACCTTTTGAAGGGAGGGCCTACCCTTTTCCTTTTAGCACTCTCCCTTTCTTTACATTTTAAAGGCTCTTGGACCTGTAGAGTGCCAAGGCATCTTTTCTATCCTTTCCATCTCTCCCCTACTGTTCCACTCGTGTCGGAAATAGCACTTGTGTTAACCATAAATCCTTGGCAAGCAAAGATGTTGCATTGAAAGTAATCTCAAACTTTTTTTGCCATGTTTGGATTGCCAAAAAGTTTTCATAATGGTTGACATAAACATGTAAGGTTTGCCTTACTAAACATGATCAAAGGCAGGTTAAACTGAATGTATGACACCAAAATGGATTTGACTATTATGAGGCGAACATGTAATTGCCAAGTCGCCAGTTTGCAATATTCCAATTTTTTCTTCAATTTTGCAAGCACCCAACTAGTTTGTCCACGATAATAATTGGCCAACCCAAAGGATAACCAAGATGTGACTAGGTGGAACATTTCCCCAAACTATAAAAGACTATGCCAATCTTTGAAATGCAATGGCAAGATCTTAGATTTTTGAAAATTCATATGTAGACCATCAGCCAAGGCTGTATAAAGAGGGAAGAAAGATCCCACTCAGAATTCTTTGGACTAAAAAAAGAATCATTAGTATATGCTGAGCAACCATAGCGACTTTCAAGAATTTCCAGTCCATGCAAGATGTTTGTAGCCACAAGATGATCCATGTATTGAAGCATTGGGTGTGTGGCTGTGTTGTCTCGATGGTGACTCATGTATCATGAGGATGTTGAAGGAATGCCATTGGATCCTTCACTCCGAGCTACTTCCTTGTGAGAGCAATGCAAGCATGAGCTATCCAATTCTGTCATGCAAGCGGCTTTCAGATTGTTGCAATGTGTTTCCATGAGAGAAAGAGGGAAGGGGGAGAAGGGAGAAGGGAGGGAGAAGGAGAAGGGAAGGAGAGGGTGAAGGGGGATGGAGTGGCAAACACAAAAGCACTATGAAGGAGACAAGAGAACACCCGAAGAAATGCTTGAAGAGAAGAGGGAGCTTGTATTCCAAACTTGTGCATACAACAATGAAGACCAAAGTTAATCATTTGGTCTTTTATACATGTCACCTTTTGTAGGGAGGGTCAACCTTTTTCCTTTTAGTACTCTCCCTTTCTTTACATTTTAAAGGCTCTTGGGCCCATAGGGTGCCAAGGCATCTTTGCTATCCTTTCCATCTCTCCCCTACTATTCCACTCGTGTGTTAGAAATAGCACTTGTGTTAATCATATAAGAGCGCTTGGGACAAAAAACCTGGCATTAGGAGGTGCTCCTAACCGGGTCCCAAATAGCACTTGTGTTAGCCTCGCGTCTCCGAGCCCTAAGCTATTTGGGGCTCAAACCCTCTGTATCAGGCTTAGAACCTGGAGTGGCAAGGCCAATCTTAGGCTACTTGCGGCTTTACCCCCATGAGGCAAATAACCACACCAACAACATTTTGTGGCAATTTGCAACTTGAACCTGTGACCGTTGGGATATTTGGGTCTCAAACTCCCTAAGCTTGTATTGTACTCCTTTCATGGCTACAACCATTGAAGTAAATCATGAAACCTAGTCACCTCCAATCATTGGTTACCCTGCATTCTGCGATGGTACTCTGTGGATGTTGACAATGGCTATCACATACAACAACGCACTCAGTGGACATGTCGACAAACTAAATAATGAAGATTCAATTATCAGAAATATCCCCATACAAAATACAGATAGCTTTAGTGTCATTATACAACTAATAAATAACATGCTACATTTTTATGCCAAAACCTAAAGCTTGCATGGTCTATGAAATGAAGAACCGTATCAAAAGCTTTGGAAATATCAACTTGCAGGAATAACAAATCATGCTCCATGTATTTGGCATATTCTATCCCAACATAGGCATTTGCAATATTATTAGTGATATACCTGCAAGGAACAAGCCAATATTGGGCAAGATAGAGACCATCATGTAAATTTTCTTTGATGCGACCTACCACCATTTTGGTTATGAGTCTTATAAATTACTAGCATAAGAGTGATAGGTGTCTAATCAGCCAATGATTCACATATCTTCTTTTTTTAAAGAAGCTTGACAAGCCCTTTCTTCCATGAATCCGGCGTTTGTTGATTTTGCCAAGCACAATTGACCATTTGCAGCAAAATAGACTTGAGGGTATCCGAAAATGCAAGAAAATTTCAACAATGAGACTATCCCACCCTGGAGACTTCCATCTGCCACATGATTTATTTGCATTAAATAACCCCCTTTTAGTTAAAGCTTCCTCCAACTCCAAGGCCTATACAGGACAAACAATGGGAGAGACATGCTACAAAAGTTGTCACCATGCATAAAAAACATCTTGTGAAGGAGGCCCAAACTGTTGACCAAAGTGAGTGATGCAAGCACCAAGTTGTGAGAGAATCATCAGGCATAAGCACTCAAAAAATTATTGTAGAATGCCTCTTGTAATGCAAGCTTTTGAAGAACAGTTTTGAGGAACAACCTTTATCTTAAAAAGCCATTTGTCTTGCTCTTGTCTCTCATTTACAAAGTGTCCTATGATCATTACATTATAAACAATGTTTTTCTTGGCATAAATACATGTTTTCATCCAAAGACAAAGGCTAAAAATAACTAAGCTCACTCAATGTTTGGCAAGCATATTTGGCCTGAGCATCAGTGTCCCTCAATGTCTTCATGTAGTTCTTGCCATAATCACTAATGACCACTTGCATTCGAGCAACAAAAGCATCCCATGCATAATCATCAATATGACTATAATGTGAAAGAGGTTTAATGGCATCATAAACCATTGTCTTATAGGCATCATGCTCTAAGTAGCTATTATTGACAATAAGAAGCCTCCTTTGTGTCATCCGGCATTTCATGAAGGGATATGCTCAACCACAAAGGGACATGATCCGAATGCATAAAGGCATAATCAACCCATATTTTGCAAGTTATGATATCATAGTATTGTGGATTAACTAGATACCAATGATCTAGGCAAGCCCGATAGGAAGACTGTGCATTATGTTGGAAGATATAGCCTAGCAACATGGGTTGTAATTCCTTCCATAGGTCAACAAGACCAATCTAAAGCAATAATTGTGACCAATTATGCCTTTCAAAAGCCACCATATGAGTATTACTAGAAGTATTGTCTCAATGTTGTGGGGTCTTATTGAAATCTCCATAAATGAAGGCATGATGTCTCTAGGGATAATGTTGCATTGCATCTCAAATTAAACCACACACACACACACACACACACACACACACAAACACACATGCACACATGTACAGATGCATGCACATACTTTTAGTGAAACTTTTGTTGCTTTATATTACAAGAGAGATTCCCAGAAAGGGAAAGCTGGACAAACATCAACAAAAAATCTCAGTGTAGGAAAAATATACATCAGAATATATGTAGTGAGTTTGCAGACCATCAAAGAGAGATTACTGCAAAGATCTATGAAAAAACAAGAAAAAGGATAACTGAGGATCACCAAAGACTCTATGATTATGATCTATCCATAGAGTCCAAAGTGCCCAATATCTAACCCAAGTAAAAAACAAATCAAACTTTGGTCGCCCTGGATGAACACCTAAGAGCAAAAGAATTTTCCAAAAACAATATTTGGAAAATGAGCTCTCAGATCCTGTCCAATGATATCCAAAAAATCACGAGTATGTGGACAAAGCCAGAAGAGATGAAGCAGAGATTCCCATGGAGCATGACATCGCTAGCGCGCGCACACACACACACACACACATTTTTTTGGGGGGTAAAATCCAGTTAGTATATTAACAAAAGTTGTCTCCAAGAAGGAGGGCAATTACGTCTTTAGAAAACTTGCATATATGCCAAGCACTGAGAGTAATCCAACAAGCCCGCATGCAGACAATCATAAAAGGACTACCTAAGGGATGCTCAAAAAAAGGAGAGCTTGTTTAGATAGAGGTCACCAAAAACCTGATGGTTTCTATCCTTCCAAAGAGATTGTATGGCACTTTTTCTTTTTGGATGGAATGCCCTTTGGTAAATGTAGGACTGGATGGAAATATTCGTCACACTTGTCATGGCATTAGTAGCGGTGACATCATTGAGGCTTCAATCACTTGGCTCGGCAAGAGCCTCAATATGCAACACATTAACATGAGGCATAGCAAGAGGTATCACAAATATTTGCATGTGCATTTGATCCTTCTCAAAGTGATACCATTTAAACAATTCACAATCATTCTTATGGTGTCTAACAACACCACAATAGTAGCATACAATTTGGTCAACAGGGCTAACTTTGGAAGTTTATTTTTGAGGGTATTAAGAGTAGCCATTAGCCGTAGGACTATGTCAGGGGTCGTGGCTAGAGCTAGAGCAATAGGTAGGGTCTAAACAGCAGCAACCATAGGTAAAAGTGCCCTACACATATTGTGTGGAGGCCCAATAGCAAGCTCAAGAAAAGAAAAGAAGATATCCCTGTCGATTAGGGTAAAAACCCCAATAGCCAAAATAGCTTGCCAAAGACAGCTATCAAAAAGTGAGCTTGCAAGATCTTTCCAAAAGTATAAGAAAATCTCATCCTTACAATGCCAAAATATATGACCCACGGATTCCTGAGAAGCAAAGCATCAATGACATGTAGGCATCCCAATATGTCTTCGAGGTAGAAGTATACCAAAAGGAAAAACATCCTCCAAAGAAAAGACTGTTGGCACCCTTTTTCTTCAAGATGATGTGGCTCTTTTATTGCTTGGCTCTCATGATCATGTGGCTGATCTTGAGATGGATATGCAGAATTCACATATTTTGGCACTTTACATGTACATAGTTGTAAATATTCAAAGATGCACTCACAGATAAAATGCCTAACCTACAATGTATAGGGAATGTGTGATTTGAATAAATGGAAAGTCATATAGGCTTATGTGTGTGTTCTGACAAAGCACGCACGCGCGTGCACACACACACACACACACATAGATCACATGATAGATTTCTCTACTTTTGAACCACCTCGTTTGGTGTTGATGGTACATACTTATTCTTGATCTTATCCATCCCACTACCACCACAAAGCAAATCACGTCCAATTGACACTTTCCAAGAGATTGATTTTGACCATATACTAGCTCTTACTTATGCTACCCACCTCTCCAGTATGCTTGAGGACCTTGATGGTATCCCTCTTCAAGAGGACATAGGCACATATGTTTCCATCTAGTCTTTCCCTTATACCACTGGATCCACCCGTCCCCCTGCTATAACTAGTAGGATGACAAGTGTAATCTCTTGCACCCATCATCTCATATTCAAGACCAAGAATCACCTTCCGACTGTAATAAATACCAGACGAGGCTATTGTAGCCTAGTCGATCGAGAGAAGAGAGAATTTATCCCTTAGAATGAGGAATTACTAGTGAACATTCTGTTTAGTTTCTTAAGTGGAGGTCCACGTCCCGTCTCACATATTGGACCATCTGGCACACCTACGCATGCATAATATGACATTCCTCATTAGTCCTCACTAGAACTCCCACATATAGCACACCCTAATGATGATATCAAACATGCTAGATGTACAAAGTACATTGCAAATGTATTAGCACACTAGACCCGATCTTTGGCAAAGTTAGTCAAGGAAGCAATTTGAACCGATTTTCCCCACACCACCTGGACCCTTAACACCATTATTACAATTCACAAGGCAAGGGATCCCATGAATCTAGACAATTATAGACCATCATGATTGGACATGTTATGTCCAAGGTTTATGTAGCAGTGCTTAACACCCATGTTACTCGCCGAGAGGCAGAGTCTGGGGATCTAAAGTGGTGGGGCAAGAAGGCTTTCGACTAGATCATGCTACATCTTTACATGGAGATCTGTGATTCAGGAGGCTTGAGAATGAATGTAGAGAGTTTATTGTTGCTTTGTGGATTTCCACCAAGACTTTGATTACCACAAGCCTAACTTTTTAGATAACTACTTGACTCACACTACAGTTATGACATTATCTATGTAGTTCAAACACTATATGAGTATCAGATAGATTCAAGACTGGGGATGCCTGAGGAAGAGATGCTAGAGATGGCGATTGAAGATTATAAGACACCCATTTCCAAACTTGATGGATGGATAGAGATCATGAGTTTGACTTTTCAAATGACTACTTGATCTAGGGTGCATCGAGGATATTATCTTGGTAAATCATGTACCATATAAGTAGGTATCAAGCAAAGTCAAGGCTAGGAAACGGAAGGGACAAAGGTCATTACCACAATTGGAATCAATCCAGATTGCCCACTATCACTGAACTTGTTTGGACTATACATCGACAAGCTCAAGTCTTTCATCGCACCTCTGGGAGGTGCAGGTTTTCTGCTTGCAGGCTCCTTGATCTTGATTTTACTATAGGTAGATTGATATGGTTCTATTCTCTTTGGCTGAGCGTCTCTAATGGTGTTTGGTTGCATCTAGTCTTTCTATAATAGATATGATTTGAAGGTCAAATTGGTTAATATATATAATTATAGTCTTTTTTTAATAAATATGATTTGAAGGTCAACTTGGGTAAAAGCCAAGGTCATGATCTTCAACATATCTCGAGCAGCCACATACATAGTAGTTTACCTTTGATGCGGCTCTAGTAGAGATTATTGCTTTCCTACACATACCTTGGTGTCCTCTTTTCAAATTCAATCTTCATGATGTGACCAAATATGAAGGCTTGTTTGAGTAGCGGATAGATTGATTAGCTTCGCAAAGAGACTTCAGGTTATTTTCTCCCTTGGATGATCTGCACCAAGTCAATGGACCCGCATCATAGTTGAGTTTGGGACCCACCCCTCTACAGCTTGATGTAGTTTTCCATGTGGTCACTTAGTTCCATAGGGTCAACGACTTTGATAACATGACATCCGAACAATGTAGAGTGCCATGGATAGCCCTAACTTCATCTATCACTTTGGAGGCAAACAATGCAGAGTGCCATGGATAGCCCTAACTTCATCTATCACTTTGGAGGTGGAGTAGGATCAGAGGAGTTGGTATACTTGGGCACTGTAGATGGTTTGCATCCTTGGGACTACAGATGGACAAATGCCACCATGCTAGTATAGCCTTCAGGATCCATCCATTTTGCTTAGTTGTTAAGAGGTGAAGCTAGAGGATCTCTTGCAACTCCACACATATAGGACCTAGTTAGCACCTATTGAGATTTTGGTGAAACTCAGTGTCTACAAAGATCACTTCTTATGGATCTAGAGGATAGCTTCATCGAACCAACGGGCTACACCAAGATTCATCACCTACATGCACCAAGGACCTTGATTGGTCGTTTTTTGGTATTTTCACATAACATATGGGTTGAAACAAGGCAGGCAGTGGGCATCCCATGTGAGATGTATTTGCACTTTATGTCATATGCAAGAGACCAAGACAATGGGCATCCCACATGACATGTATTTACACTTTATGTCATATATGCAAGAGAAAAAGACAATGGATTACTATACATTTTGATCCTCTCTATACTATGAGATCAGTGGATGGCACGACTATCTTTTCAGTAATGGTTTCAACCCACTCAGAAAGTTTCTGACACACCCAAATCAACAATGGGTGGCTATTTTTCCTCTTGAGCCATAAAGAGATAGAGACCAACTTTATACACACATAGAGGAGAGCACAAGGGACCAGTTGGGCCCAGTCAGAGCATGTGACAAAATATGAAGAGGGGAGAGGAGAAGAGTGGAGATGAGGAGAGAGGGCACAGCTAGAGAGCACACCACAAATGACTAACTGTACACTAGAATTAGTTGAAAAAATAGAATATATACAAACCCTTTTAGGGTTAGGGTTAGGGAATCTAACCCTTTCCTTTATAGCACTCTATAAGGTTAGTGCTATGCACATATGATCACGTGATGGTGCTATGCACACATGATCACATGATGTTGAGCGTGAACTCTCAACACCTTCCCTCAAGATCAACATCATGAAGTAGGCCTTCCCTCAAGATGATGATTCTGGGGAATCGAAGAAGGACTGAGCATTACATTCCATCACACCCCTTTAATGGGAATGTCCTTCCTCTGCATCAAACCAAGAGCTAGTCGATGTTTCTCGAATAGCTCTTTACCGAGTGGTTTGGTAAAGATGTCTGCAACATTTTCTTTGCTATCACAATGCTGCAATGTGATGTCACCAAGTAACACTCTTTCTCTGATGAAGTGCTCTCTGACATCAATGTGCTTTGTCCTGGAGTGATATACTGGATTTTTGGCCAATGCTTGAGCCGATTGATTATCACAGTATATTGTTGTTGGCTTTGACTCATCAAAGTAATCTGTTTCTGACAATAGTCTTCTGAGCCATATAGCCTCACATGCACCTGTAGTGAGTGCTCTATATTCTGCTTCAGTCGAAGACAAAGAAACAGTTAGCTGTTTGTTTGACAACCATGATATAGCACCTTGACCAAGGAAAAATGCATATCCTTGTGTCGATCTCCTGGTCTCATGATCTCCAGCATAGTCACTATCACAGTATCCATGCAACCGTGGATGACTTCCTCTGTATTCTATCCCAAACTGTCTTGTACCTCTGATGTATCTCAAGACTCTTTTGGCTGCATTCCAGTGAGACTGTTTTGGATTTGCCATAAACTGTGCTAGTGAACTTACTGCATAACAAATATCTGGCCGTGTGATTGTCAGATATATAAGAGATCCAATGAGTTGCCTGTAGTATCTGTCATTGACTGTAGGCTTTTCTGAATCTTTAGTAAGTTTCAAACTCTGTTCCATGGGAGTGGCTGCAATCTTGCAATCTGCCATATGAAACTTCTTCAGGAGACTGTCAACATATTTGAGCTGACTCATGAATGTGCTATCTGAATCTCTCCAGAACTCAATTCCAAGACAATAGTGCATAAGTCCAAGATCTTTCATGTCGAACTCTGCAGATAAGTCTTGTTTTAGCTTTCTGATGAAGCTATCCTTGCTTCCTGTCACAATCAGATCATCTACGTACAAAAGTGCAATAGTAATATCTTCCCCTTGAACTTTGTAGTAGAGAGTATGATCTGCATTGGACTTCATGTATCCCAGATCAGCAAAATACTTGTCAATTCTACTATACCAACTTCTGGGTGCTTGTTTTAAGCCGTAGAGACTTTTCTTGAGATGGCAAACCTTGTTCTCCTTTCCTGGTTCAACATAACCGGCTGGTTGTTGCATGTAGACTTCCTCATCTAGATAACCATTGAGAAATGCATTCTTGACATCGAGCTGATACACATTCCATCTGCTGAGTGTCGCTAGTGATATCAAGAACCGTATGGAATCCATCTTTGCTACTGGAGCATAAGTCTCATCATAATCTTGGCCATATTGTTGTGCAAATCCTTTTGTAACTAATCTGGCTTTGTATCTCTGAATACTGCCATCTGGATTGTACTTCACTTTGTATACCCATTTGTTGGCTATGGCCTTCTTTCCTGGTGGAAGGTCGCATAATTCCCAAGTGTTATTTTTATACAAAGCATCCATTTCTTCATTCATAGCAGTTTGCCATTCTGGCTTATCTACTGCGTCTTCGAAGTACACTGGCTCTTCTGTAGCCATGATGGTAGTCATAAGAGCATAGTTGGTGGTTTCCACCTAGATTGCTTTGCCTTTCTGAGCATATGTCAATCTGGCTGGTGGTTTGCTTTCCCTAGTAGACCGTCTGAGCTGTTGTGGCGCTGCTTGGGGTATTGCTGGCAATTCTTGCTCTTCTTCATCAACCTGTTCTGTAGATGACTGTGAAGTCGATGCTTCTATCTCCTGTGTAGGTGAGGTTTTCCATTCTGATTCCTCATCGAAGATTACATCTCTGGAGATAATGACTTTGCGGTTGATGGGATCATACAATTTGTATGCTTTGCTTTCTTCACTGTAGCCAACCATGATGCATTTGCGTGACTTCGCATCCAATTTCCTGCGATGATCATCATGTATGTGGGCATATGCTATGCAACCAAATATGCGGAGATGCCCAATGCGTGGCTTGTGTCCAGAATGCTTCATAAGGAGTCATACCTTGTATCGGTTCGGTAGGAAGCCGATTAAGCAAGTAGTTAGCTGTAGCTATTGCTTCTGCCCAATACTGATTCGGAAGATGCTTTTCACTAAGCATTGCTCTAGCACTGTCTGCTAAAGTCCCATTCTTCCTTTCAGCTCTTGCATTTTGCTGAGGAGTATCTGCACATGTGAATTGTCTTCGAATACCGTGAGTTTTGCAAAAGTTCATGAATGCTGAAGACATGTATTCACCTCCTCTGTCTGATCTCATGACCTTGATCTTTCTGCCTGTTTGGTTTTCTACCATGGCTTTGAATTCTTGAAATCTGGCAAACACTTCAGATTTTTCTTTCAGAAAGTAGACCCAACAATATCTGCTATAGTCGTCGATGAAGGTCAAGTAATAAAGTGAACCATTGATGCTGCGGGTCTGGGCATAACCCCATACATCTGTATGAATCAAATCAAGAATACCTCGTGCACGAGAGGTACTTTTGACAAAGTTGGTTCGCTTTTGTTTGCCGAAGCAGCATGCTTCACAAAACTTTCCAAGAAACTGTAGCTTCGGAATCCCAATTGCCATATTCTGATTCCTGAGATCTAACAAGTACTTGAAGTTGACATGACCATATCTCTTGTGCCATTTTACAGATAGTGGCATCTGTTGCATTTGAGCTGACATGGCATGCTTATCTGGTACTGTAGCTAGCATCCTGTATAAGCGTCCTTCCTTGACACCTTTTGCTACTAGCTGACCTCTTTTGGATTTGTCTCTGATAGTACATTCATCACCGTCGAAGATGACTTTGTAGTTGTGTTCTGTCATTTGACCTACTGACAAAAGGTTCTTGCTGAGCTTCGAAACATAGAGCACATCTTTGACTAATCCTTTTGTACCAGTGAAATTGTTCATGGGGATAACACCTGTCCCTTGAACCGGATTCGGTGTATTGTCTACTGTGTAGATGACATTCTTTTGACCTTCTAATGGCTTCATTTCTGTGAACCATTCCTGATGATTTGTCATATGAGATGATGCACCGTTGTCGACGTACCAAGGACCCTGTTCCACTTAGTCGACTTGATAGCTGAAATCCTCTTTGGGATTGAAATCAGTGTCTAGGTGCATTATATCAGTCTGATGCAATTCCTCACTTGCAAGAAACATATTGCCATGTTCATTTGCAAAATGACTGTGACTAGAATGTCCACCACGATGATTTTCTCTTCCTCGGGAAGCCCTCGATTACTGCTAGATTGACCGCCTTGGTCGTACTGCTTCTTGCGGCAATCTCTTTCATAGTGTCCAAACTTGTGACAATAGTTGCATTGAATGTTTGACACATTGGTGGATGCATTCCCTCGTCCTTGAAATCTTCCTCAGTTGGAATGATTTCCTCTTTGCTGATTCTAATGTTGCTGAGGATGATGCTGATGCTGACTTTGATTTTGTTGATGATGACCACTTTTCTGATATGATCTACCTCTGTTTCTACCTTTGCCTCTACTTCTGTCTGAAGCTGTGAATGCCTGATCATTAGAATGACCTTTACGTGCTTGAATGGCCTGAGTCCTGAGTTCTTCACCAAGTAGAACTGACTGAAGTTCTTCCAGTGTTGGAATTTGCCGTTGGATGGCAATACTCTGAACTAGATTCTCATATCCTTCTCCTAGTCCATTCAGGATTACTTGAACCATTTCTGCGGGATTCATAGTCTCTCCTGCTGCTGCAAGTTGATTGTTGTAGTCTTTGATGCGGAGTACATAAGCATGACCGGTTTCACTGCTGTTGCGGAAACTCTGGTTGATCTGGTTTCTCAGGGTGAGAATCCTGAATGTGTTCTTGGACTCGTAGAGAGCTGCGAACATATCCCATGCTTCTTTTGATGTCTTGACTGTGTTGAGCTGTCCTAGCATGACATCTTGCACATTCTACTTGATCAGGTGATAGGCATACTTGTCTTTCTTATCCCATTCTGCTTGAGCTCGGGCAATGGCAGGATCTGCTACGGGTGCGAAAACTGATGGTGTAGATGTAGATCCCGATGTAGATCCCGATGTAGATCCCGTTGCTGGTGCTGTGACAACAAATGGAGTAGAGCTACTAGTGGCTGGATCGGCCAATGGTCTAGGTATAGATCCATCGACATACTCCCATTTGTCCTGAAGCACAAGAATGGTCTTCATTCGGTATTTCCATGTACCGTAATTGGAGTTGTCTAACTTAGCAAATGCCTCCAGATTGAGGTTGCTAGTCGACATGGTGCAAACAATGTACTCAAAAAATGTCCTGGAAAACTCTGTATGAATCAACTGCAAATACACTGAAGATGCCAAGTGAAATCTCTGTACCGTGGGTGAAGATAGAACTGCAGTAAATAAGATCTGACCTGTGTTACAAGGCTTGTGGCAATGATGCCGGGAATAGCCAAGAGGCTTTACAAGGCTGAAAAATGATGTGCACGATGCCATGAGATAGCCAAATAGGCTTTACAATGGTGGCATCTGTGTGTGAAATCAAGTGCTATCTACCCACTGAACCAATCTGCAATGCCTCTGTACTCTGAAGTCTGCTCACTGAACTGATGAACGTAAGGTTTCAGGTAATGTAATGATGTGAAATCGGATGTGAGCGTATGGACTGACTCCGAGTAGGTACTAGTCGGGAATTTCGGGCATGGCTTAGATTGGCAACTTGGGGAATTCAAAGTGTCCCCTCTATGGCGATCTAGTCTACTCTGATCTAGATCTAAACCAACCGTCGATCGATGAAAGAGCAGCAAATAATTCCTTTTCTTTTGTTCTTTTTAAGTGCTGGGTCAGATGCGTCGATGTAGAGGCAAATGTGCGTGAAGGAAGTGGTTTTGTTGGCGAGGCTCAAATGTGAGTGTAACTTTCGCCAAAATGTGCGCGTGATGTAATGAGCGCGTAGAGCACGAAAAAACGAGCGACTTTCCTTTTTTGAGCACCCTCAAATTCTTCCTGGATCAAGAGATACGACTTGATCTAGGTGGAGGGGCAAAAGGAGTGCAAATGGTGCTCAATGATGATGTGTCACTATAAGTCACATGCAGTGATGATGTGGCACTGTGCCTAGCAAGAGGTGTGCCTGTGAAGTAGTGATGAGGTGGCAGGAGTGGTCACATGAAGTGTCTGTGGAGCACTGTGTGTGCCTGCAGAGGTCAGTGTTGACTGGACTACTGAGGTGGCAGTGCTGAGGTGGCACTAATGACGTGGCCTGATGACGTGGCACAGGTGATGTGGCTGATGACGTGGCACTGATGACATGGCTGATGACGTGGCAGTCGGTGACGTGGTTGATAAGATGACACGTGGCTGGTCCTTGACCAAGCCCTATGGTGTGGTTGAGTAAACTCCTTGAAGATAAGAAGAAGGCCATGTGTCCAATGGTGACCACTCTTATCCAGTATTGACCTAGGGTTAACAGTACCTAGGTTAAGTTAACCACTCTCAAATTCACGGTTAACTAACCCAATCTTGATTAGATCTTATCTTCCACCTGTCATCTCCTAAGGTCTGAGAACCTTGGAGATGAGTTGTAAAAAAAAGTGATGGCGGAGACGGTCGGCGATGAAGAAAAAATTTGAGAAGAAAAAAGTCGGTTGCCCCGAAGGCTTGTGGTCGCGATTTTCTCCACTCTTGAAGCTCTCAAGCCCGCATTCGAAGTGTTGCTGGGCGCTGCTTTGTTGGTGAAGGTCGGTCAGGGCACCGTTGACGATGGCGAAGAAGCTGTCGATGGACTGCACAGATGAGACAGAGCTATTGCTGGAGCCGTCGAAGATGCAAGGTAGTTGCTGGCGGGAGGTTGCATGGGCTGGAGCTCGTTGGAGTCGGCTCGTTGTTGCTGCAGGTCTATGTAGCCGGTTCTCCTGCGGTTCAGCGCCTTGTTCGCAGAGCTAACCGATAAGATCGTGCCGGTGGCAGTCTTGCCAAAGATGGGAATGTTCTATGGTAACACGGTGAGAGGATTGAAGGCCCGTATGACGGTCTACGTCCGATTCTGAGAGGTGGAGACGTTACGTTGGAGCGGCGTTCGACTCTTGAAGTGAGGGAGCTCTGAAGGTGGTCGTTCAATGGACACCCGCTATTTATCTGTGTCGATGAAGCTTTGGAGAGTGGTAGAGCCGTCGCTGGAGTAGCGCCTGTTGTCAACCGCTGTGAGCACCGTATGAAGGCTGAGGGAAGCTTGTAGGTGCGCTGTGAGGTCGAATGCGCTGACGCTAGATATTCTTCGTTGCCGCTCGGGAGTCCGTGGAAGGTGTTGCTTGGGCTGCGCCTCAGGAGCTGCGAGCCGCGATTGTTTGAAGACTCAGGAGTATGTCGCAACTATCAAGGAGTATCGAGCCTTGACGTAGGAGCTTGGAGGTCCGCCAGTTGACACAGCACTATAGCTTGGAAGGCCTTGCAAAGGCTTTCGGTTTCCAAGCTAAGATCATATGAGCTTTAGGAGGCCGTGAGTTGCCAAGCTAAGATCATTGGAGCTTGAAGGTGCGCCTTGAAGAAGAACTAAGACCGTAGAAGCTTGCTGTTGAGGTCTCCTTGGAAGCTTGATCTCTCTGGCTGGAGTTCTTCCACAAGCTTGTTGTAGAACAGTTGGAGGACTCTATTTTTCTCTCAACTCAAGAAACACTCAAATAAACTCTCTCAAATGACAAAAATCTCTCAAGAACAATGACGGAAATTTCTTTCAATGGACGGAAATTCTCTCAATGGAAGTGAAGGGAAGGATCTCACAATCACTCAAGAGAACTCTCAATCTCACAATCTCTCTCACACTCTCAAGAAACTCAATGTCTCAGCGGAAGACAAGGAAGCTCTGATACCATGACAAAATATGAAGAGGGGAGAGGAGAAGAGTGGAGATGAGGAGAGAGGGCACAGCTAGAGAGCACACCACAAATGACTAACTATACACTAGAATTAGTTGAAAAAATAGAATATATACAAACCCTTTTAGGGTTAGGGTTAGGGGATCTAACCCTTTCCTTTATAGCACTCTATAAGGTTAGTGCTATGCACATATGATCACGTGATGGTGCTATGCACACATGATCACATGATGTTGAGCGTGAACTCTCAACAGCATGATCCCATATTTTTTCTCCAATTATCTAAGCAAGGACCAGACCAAACACAATAGAGAGCTAGAGGACACAATTCGACAGACTAGACTCTGCAAAGGCACTAACATGTAGGCCACAGACATATTTTCTCTTAAACGTGGGGAGACAGATTACTAGAGCAATGCTGGCACTTGTCAGACCACGAGCCACATCACAGAGACTACAGAGGAGAGCAAATGGACCTTGATTGCCTAAGTGCCAATGAACATCTATTACTTTCTTTGTTCATCAACGTCAATGCTCATGTGATCCCAAGCAACTGATAGACGAACTCTTGTCTCTATCCTCAATGATCCGCTGGAGTTGGTTGCACAAATAGCATACACAGGTCAAACCACTTAGATGGATGGATGACCTTCCTTTTTCTCTCATCACAGACATCAACCTTGGATAGGGATGACCACCTAGTAGCCCTATCTTAGCTTTCATTGTATCTAGGTTTTTTTTGTCTTATAGACACTTCGATCTTTTGTAGCCATTAATAAGCTCTCTCTCTCTCTCTCTCTCACACACACACACACACACAGACACACACTCTTTTGTATCCATTAACAAAATCTCTCTCTCTCTCTCTCTCTCTCACACACACACACACTTTTTTTTACTATAGTGAAAGCTTTGATTGATTATATTACAAGAATAGTCACCTCAAAAAAGAGCCGCTAGAAAATACATCAATTGAAGATCTCAGTATAAGCCAAATATACATCCTAATCTATTTGGCAAGTCTGCAAGCAATCAAAGAAAGATTGCTGAAGAGAACACTTAAAGAAAGCAAACAAAGAAAAATTGGGATCATAAAGTACAAAGTGCCCAATAGCAAATCCAAACAAAGAAAAGGTGAAACTCTAGTTGCTATGGATGAAAACCAAAGAGCCAAAAATTTTTTTGGAAGAGAACAGTCGAAAATCTTGCTTGTAGCCTTTGTTAAAGAGAATCCAAAAACTGCCAAGAAGATGGGCAATGCCAGAATATATGAGGCACAGTCTCCTGAGAAATCAGACACCGATGACATAAAGCAAGAGAAATGTGTCTACGGGCTAGCAACTATCCAGATGGAAAATTATCAATAAGCATTCGCCTTACAAAAACATGTTACCTTGTATGCCCAAAGTTGCTGCAATCTTTTCCTCCACCACTTAGCTATCCGATGCATTCGCCAAAGAGAATTACCCCTTTTTGAAACCCAGGGTTGAGGCAAAAGGATTTTGTATAATGCAGGCACAGTAATCTGAGATAGCCTTAAAGGACGAGAGGCGGACCCAAGGGAAGTCATGTCCAATCCTCTAATCGATCCTGGAGTTCCAAATGGGGAATTGGAACCAAAGGCAAAAGCATACAAGTGATTTGCTGCCACAAAGTACAATAATGAGAACCCAAATCATATTGTGTGGCTGCCAGAGTAAAGGGAAGCATAGAGCCATCATCATGAATAACATCAGCAACAGTAATATCCCTTTAAAAGAAATAAAGTAAGAACGATGAGGTTCCTATAAAGCAAGCGGAGATTGAAACACTGTGGTGAGATATCAACCATGCCACTCCAGGTGAGATAGAATATGCTTCTAGTCAAGAAGCAAGCTGGAGACCATAGGGCAGCCATGCAAAGTGCCATCAATGCACCCAAACAAGAAATCCCACACTGAGTGGATTGCCAATGACCAAAAGCAGGAGTACTGATATGTGTGACCAAAGATTGAATCATGAGAGCCAAGGGCTGATCACTTTTCAAAAATTGCAGCAATATTTTTCCCCTATGAGCAACGATGTACACCTGGATATTAGTGATACTCAAACCTCCATGCATCTCAGGGGAACAAATTTGATGCACCGAAAGCAGTCTTAGACTTTTTCAACCATATTTGAAACGCGAAATGATCTCCATAATGACAGACATAAAGAAATCAAGATCTGCCTTGGTGAACATGATTAAAGGCAAATAAAATTGAACGTATGCCAGAAGTATGGACTACATTATTCGGAGGTGAACATGTAAAGACCGAGTTACCAATTTCCAATATTCAAGCTTTTTCCGAAGCTTGATTAGAACCCAAACAATTTGTTGTCGACGAGTAAGTGCCCAGCCAAAGGATAACCAAGGTGTCGAACTAATTGAGTGGATGGGATGATCTCCCCTGGCCATGAGAGAATGTGCCAGTCTTTAAGATGCAATGGGAGCAGCTTAGACTTTTGAAAGTTAACATGAAGACCGACTAACAAACCATAAACTGAAAGGACTTGCATCAAAGCAAAAAAGATCATCTAGAGTATTCCTTACAATAAGCATAGAATCATTAGCATAGACCTGAGTAACCATGCTGTGATTTTCATCCAGTTCCAAACCATGGAGAGAATCTGTAGCCATTAGATGATCAATGTATTGCTCATACCATACAGTACTAAGGGGATAGCCTTGACGAACCGAATGACGAAGAGTCCATTCTTAACAGATGTCTCTAGAAAGAATACAAGCAACATTGTTATCCTTATAGAGCTGATAAATAACCTACTGCATTTTTATTCCAAATCCCAAGGCTCGCATTATTTGCGAGATGAACTCCCATTGAACTATGTCAAAAGCCTTAACAATGTCAATTTGTAAGAGCAAAACATCCTACTGTGTGTACTTGGCATATTCAATCCCAACATAAGCATTGACAATATTGTCCATGATATGCTTACGAGGAACAAAGCCATATTAAGAATGATGCAGCCCATTATGCACGTAGCCTTTCGTACAATCAATAAGCATTTTAGCTATTTTCTTGCAAATGACTGACATGTGCGTGATTGGTCTCCAATCAGTGATAAAATAAAATAAAAATGCTTCTTACGAAGGAGCTTTACCAGTCTCTTTTTCCATGACACAGACATTTGCTATCTTTTTCAAGTTGAATTAGCCATTTGTAGCATAGGGGATTTGAGGCTATCCCAGAAAGCAAGAAAGAATTCAACAGTGAGGCCATCTCATCCTGGAGATTTTCATCTACCACAGGATTTAACTGCATCTGACAAGTCCCTTTTAGTGAAGGAAAGTTCCAACTCCAAAAGCCTGAGCTTAAGAAAGAATTGGATGAACATGCTGTAAAAGAAGCTGACGTGCAGACAAAATCTCAAGACAAGACAAGTCCACGTGTCCAAAATGGAAGAAGTGCTACATACAAAAACCAACAACTTCAGAGTGAGATAAAGACCAAGAACCATGAGGCATCTGGATCCAACAAATATTTACAACCTGTTGTTTGTAATGAAAACTTTTAAAAAAGTGCTTTGAAAAGCAACCTTCATTTGGATGGAGACAGAATTTAACTTGACATAAGTGCATGCTTTCATCAGAAGACAAAAGCGGAAGGTGACTAAGCTCAGCCAGACTCTGACAAGTAAGTTTTACATAATCTCCGGTGTGACTCGCATAAATGATTTATCATAATCCTGAATCACATCTTATATTCGAGCAACAAAAGCCTGCCATGCATAATCCAGATCAAAAAGCATCTGTCATTAAGAAAGTCATGCATGGAGAGCCTTAACCAAAGAGGTGCATGATCAGACTACGTGAAAGTATGATCAACCCATAGTTGACAAGTGAAGACATCACAATGCTACGGATCAACCTAATACCATCTGTCTAGATGTGCCTGATAAGAAGATTGAGCATTGTGCTGAAAGGTATAGCTCAAGAGCGTGGGCTGCAATTCCTTCAAGAGATCCACCAAACGCAAATGAACCCAAAAATCAAACCATGCCTGTTGTTTAGTAGTGAACATATGAGTACGGCCCGACGTATTCTCTCTCGGTTACAGAGCATTGTTAAATCACCACATATGAATGCATAGTGTCTCCATTGATAATTATGCATGGCATCCCAAATCAATGCTCGATCATTGAAAGATTGAGAGGCATAAACCGATGCAAATTTAAATATTTCTTCTTGAACTAGACATTGCATAATAATCCATCTACCATAATGATCATTGAGAGCCACAACGGACTGAAGATGATGCCTTGTCAAACAAGCCACCCCAGAGAAAGTGCTCTCCAACATAGAAAATATCATAACCAGCAAAATATCTTGTGTAACCACCATTCATGTGCTAATTATGTTCTTGCAAAGCCACTATGTTTGGTTGCAATTGGCTCATATACATCCACATAAGTTTTCACTTTTTACAATCACACAAACCCTGTACATTGAGTGTAACGCATTTGATGTGGTCAAGCATATTTACAGATATAGGACAAGTATGTACATCAATAAAACAAACTGTTAGCTTAAAGAGAAGAAGAGAGCAGCAACTTCCTCTTCTAAAAAGAGGGCACGATTTGAGTTGACTGTTGCACAAGTCAAACCAATTCCAAAATTTTCAACGAGGGTTGTCCTGTAAAGATGCACCATTCCAAGTCTTGGATGGCAAAGGTCTCCTAGGAAAGAACTTTTCGAGGAGTTTACCATGCTTCATCTAAATTTTTACCTTCACTTGAGACTGAGATGCGCACACAGACACGCGCGATCATAGAGTTCTTCCTGCCAAACCGAAAAAGTCATCACCAACAAGACCAAGATCCATATTGCCTTATATTACAAGAAGCAATTCTCCTAGAGAGACATGCAATTACAAAGTTAAAAAAACTCATGGTAGAACAAATATACAAGATAATCTATCTATCGAGCACACAAGCCATCAAAGAAAGATTACTATAGTGACATTAAAAAAAGTAAAACTTGGATAGAGCATGAGTCTAGCAGAGTCCCCAATAATGAATCCAACCAAAGAATAGATAAAAACATTGTCTCTGTAGATGGATACCAAACTACTAAAAGTGCTTGGAAAAGAAAGCAATAGGAGAATGGACCCCAAGAACTTGTTGCAAAAGAGAAAAGTCAGGAGTCCCAAGGAAATGCTAAAAGAAATTATGCAAAGCTTTCATGGGAGCCAAGCATTCGTGACAACAGCAGAAGCAATATCTTTATGAGCCAAGAGTTGTCTAGAAGAAATAACTCCAAGCATAACCCGCCACAAAAAAACTTGTCACAAAATAAGTTTTGAAGTCCAAAGATTCTGCAATCTTTTACGCAACTACTTTGCATTACAACTCATAAAACAAATATGCTTTGCATGGCTTACAATCCAAGGTGGATGCATCAAAACCTTATATAACTCGGCAACCATGATATTAATCAACAACAAAGAATGAGTACCTAAGCCATCCGATGAAGGACCCAATCTTTAAGGCAATCCGTTGTCTCAAGATTTGGTGGTGATACAAAACATTACAACATACAAGAAAGATAATACCAAAGAGATCAATAATACAATCCCATTCCAATTTGTTTGGATACTGTTAGAAAATATAAGAGTACTGTTAGCATGCAACACATCTCCCATAACTTGCATTTCTTTACACCAAATAGAATATGGATGCCTAGACTCATGTAATGCCAATAAAAGATAAAACACCTTCGACCAATGCAAGTTCTCTCATTGTATACAATTTCCAACAAGATCGCGTCAATGCTGTTAATAATGACAATATTACTTTCCAATCTAAAAACATTCGAGAAACAAAAGTACAATCCTTAACTCTGCCATCGATATATCCCAACAAGAAATTCCAATAAGTTGGTTACCAATGACCAAAGACATGACTGGTAAGTGTGAAAGCAAATGACACATCACAACAACCCAAGGCTGATCCTCTTACAAAAAATCAAACATTAGTTTTCCCTTGTGGAAGAAAATATATATATGGATATTCAATATATTTAGACCACCATGCATCTTTGATGAACATAAGTGCTCCATGGAGAGTAAATGAATACTTTTACGATAAATTTTTCTTCACAAAAAACATTGCAAAAGAGTAGACATGAAGCATGCAATATCCTCCTTGCCAAACATCATCAAAGGCAAAAAGAAATGTATGCAAGCAACCAAAATTGACTGGACTATACAGAGCCGCTTATGCAGTGGCTAGGTAGCTGGCTTCCGATATTCCTACTTCTTTTTAAACTTGCTAAGCACCCAATCTATTTTTTGGTGGCAAGTTACCATCCACCCTAAGGGATAACCAACACATCGAACAACATTCATGGGCAAAACAATTTTCCAAAGCCAAAGAAAATGACGCCATTCTTTAGCATGCAATGACAGAAGCCTAGATTTTTGAAAGTTCATCTGCAAACCAGCAATGAACCCATTCAAAGACAAAGCATGCATGAGTTGCACAACATTCTTCTTAATATTCCTACGGGTGAAGAAGGAATCATCATCATAAGCTTGCGTGATCATCGACTATGTTTCACGAATGTCCAAACCATGCAAAGCACTTGTAGCCACATATAGTGGAGCATCAGATGATTGACAATTGCATATAAAAATCACTAAAGAGGCATCCTTGACGTACAAAATGATGAATGCTCCAATGTTCAGAAATCTCTCTCTATAGAATGCAAGCAGCTTTCCTATCAGAGTATAGCCAATAAGTAACACTACATTTTTTTCTTGAAAACCCAAACACTTCATGGTCTGGGAGATAATATCCCATCGAATGCTTTAGCAATGTCTAACTATAGCAAAAGTACATCTTGCTGAGCGTATTTTGCATATTCTATCCCAACAGATATTTGCAACATTGTCCATGATATGTCGACGAGAAATGAACCCATATTGGCTAGGATGTAGACCATCGTGCAAGAAACATTTGATTCAACTAACCACCATTTTGACCACCACCTTATAAATGACAGGCATAAGCGTAATAGGACTCCAAGGGAGAAGTTTAACCAATCCTGATTTCCAAGCATTTGGCATTTGTTGATTTTGCCAAGCATAATTGACCATATGTAATAAAATAGGTTTCAGGAAATCCCAAAACGCAAGAAAAAACTCCACAATAAGCCCATTCCAAGCTGGAGACTTCCATTTACCACATGAATTGATTGCATCAGCCAATTCCCTTTCTTTGAAAGGAGCCTCAAGCTGCATAGTCTGTGTAGGATACATGACAGACATGCTGTAATAGCTCCTATCATGCCAGCAAAACCTCATGCGAATGGAGATCCAGATGCCCAAAATATAGGCATTAAAACTCCGATTTGCACTTCATACAATTCCAACCATGATTTTAACCTGCATAATTGGCTACATGCTGAAAATCATCATGCATCATCATTCAGGGAATTGTCTTAACATTTAGCAAACCACCAAATCTGTTGTACATAATCGTATTTAAATTGAGCAACAAAGTCAGATTTTCTCTCGAAGGTGAACTCCCACATAACAGGCTAGTAGGCTGAGCAATTCCTCCCCAGTCAAGCCGTCCTGACAGCTCGATTCCCACGGGGCTTGAGTGGGTACCTTGTGTGAAGCATCCCTACCAAGTTGGTAGTTTTAACTTTTAGCTTCACATATTCAATTTATTCAGGTCTAGCCCAATCTCCGATTCGCTTGGCATGTGCAAATCTGAAATCAGCTCAACAAACAAAAAACCAAAAAAAAAAAAGAAAGGCCTGCCAACATCCTATCAAAGTACCCCTGCTAAGTTGAAAATGCTTTCCGTGGCGATTGTGAGCAAACGATCTGTTGGCAGACTTTACAGCAAGTTTTCATAGCAATTCAATTTCTGTCTAAACTCTATATTACAAATACAATCATTCAGGTTATTGAATGTCTAAAGAATAGTCACTTATACAATCCACTAGTTACAAGCTGTTGTGTAACTAAAACATGTTTGTTCGTTCATGCCCATACTATACACACAGGGCTGATATCTCACACCGCAGCTGTAGTTCTTAAAACCCAAAAGATTTAAACATTTGACACTGGTGGAGAGGAGATTCTATTTACAAAAAATAGTAGATGCCAACGCAATGATCATGACCATCTCTATCACCCTGCTCCTTTCTCCACTTATTTTCTTGTATTCTATCCTTGAACATTGGGCCGATTCCCAGCAAGAATGAGAGAAATCTCCAATCCTCTACTAAAGGCCTGATTGAAGACCAGCCTCGTTTGGAACGTGGAGACAAATGGAAACCATGAAAGAAAGGCAATAGGAAAGAAAATAACCATGCCCATAGCCGCATCGTAAGACCGGGCAATAGCACGAAGTGAGCCCCATAAGCCCAACATTTTCACCACCTGTTTCCATGCAATGCCAATCTGCAAAACCAATTGAGAGACTCTCAAAACCATTGCCCCTAATTAGTTTCAATTCATGTATAAAATAGTACTAGTACAACAGGAAAAGAAGAATCGGAGCAGGGCTGGAGAGGGCCACAGGGAACAAGAGAAAAGGGGACACTCCAAAGCTCACTCCCTCCTTTCTCCTACTTTCAAAGAATCTACTCCACTCTGCACTTTCTTGCTTTCTGACCTTCACGCTTTAATTGCTGTGCTTATTTGTCTTTATGCTCTTACTGGGCCTATTATCAGGTCCTCAAGTCTCCTTTGACCTAGATTCTCATCTATGAGCTTCCCCACTTTGAATTTCCACGTGATAACTTCTCATATGAATTTCCTGGTTTTGTCTTTGTGCCTCTAGTCAGGTGGTTCTGAACACTCAAACAAGACTAAATGCCTGCCCTCAGGTGGGCGGCATGCTCATCTTGCCAGCCAGGGCCCCGACAAATGGGCACCAAGACCACCACCTCTCTGTACCCTTTGTTTGAATTTGGCCAATATTCCGTTCGAAATTGGGTAAGTCACTTAGCAAGTGGCCGTCACCTGTACGTTTTGGATTGAGGGGCATGCAACGCTTTGTATTATTCTCTTTCTCGACTTGTTGGAATTTTTCCTTTCTCCATATATTGTGTAACAGACAGCATATGCTTTTCTCCAGAAGCACAACAGCATACTAGTACAGTATTGGTGTAATGAACCTTAATCATAAAGTGAGCAGGCAACTACTGTACAAATAACATAAGGGTCATGCCTTGTGGGGTATGCCCCATTCTCTGTACCAACAAATTCACAATGGTTTCTAGTCTTCAACATGTACCACATTTTGTGCCATCATCAATTCTACTCTCCTTGATTTGTAAGGTTTCATCTACTCTGTGTGTGTGTGTGTGTGTGTGTGTGTGAGAGAGAGAGAGAGAGAGAGAGAGAGAGAGAGAGAGAGAGAGAACATTGCTACCCATCCGTTACTGTTGCACATGGACTATCTTGCAGACACAGGACAGCTTCATGGCTTGCAAATTCCAGGGGCACAGTCATTTCTTGCACAGGCATATGCTGATGATTCATACTTCATGCCCAGGAATTCTCAAAGTGACCTTTCTCATTTGATGCATGCACTGAATGACTTTGGTATAGCTGTTGGACTGCATATCAATTTTCAGAAATCAAAACTTCTAGCTATGAAAGAAGTTGATTGGCATGCACTTCTCTGGCTAGGCCACGTTATCTCTTCCCATACTATTGTGAGGCATCTAGGCTACCCCATTGGCTGGAATATTACTCTGCAACACCAGCTCAAATGGGTGCTTCAAAAGATCAACAAGAAGCTGGAATACTGGCATTTGTCCACTTGGCCTCTACATGTTCGACTTCGGATAGTACAGTCCATCATTATGGCATATGTGCAATTCTATTTGCCTCTTCTTCCCTGGTCTATTAAGCAGTTGGCTTCCTATATGTCACAGGCTATGGAGATATTTTGGAAAAGCAAATCTCACAAAAAGGCTTTGCGGCTACTCCCAATGCAGTCTATTTGTTCACCCAAGACTCATTATGTTGGCAAGAAAGAGCACTATGATTGCTGATTTCTTTCAGCAAAAACAGCCATGGGCTATTATGTTAGCAGCTATGTGTGGAAACATGACTTCCCATGCATATGGGCATTGGATTATAGATCACTGAGAAGCAGTCATGACCACATTTCAGGGGAAAATTCCTGGTTTCCCTGTTTCTACTGCTTTTATTCATGATTGGAAGAGAATTCTTTCATATGCTAAATGGACAGGTGCTTCCTCTCATCATGGTAATTCTTTTCGCTTGGAAAGCATCCATTGGAGCAAGGTGTTTGAATCGCCTCTCGCTCTACATGCACCTATTAAAGCATACAATCTCATGAAATTGGGCATAAGATTTGTTGGCGATGTTGTGGATCAACAAGGATGTATGCTTTTATTTCCACAAGCTTGCAGGACATTCTCCTTGGGACTGCATCATAGGTCCATTTGGAAAACACTTTCAACTATGTTGCAGCCATTTATTCCGGTTCCTCCACTGTTTGTACAGGACAGATTACTGGACTGGAATTTGACTTCCTTACCTCCTGCTACGCATACGCTTTCAATGCATAATCTGACCTCCTCGAAGGTCTACAGATTTCTTCTTCCACCACCATGGATTGACAAGCATGCCAACACTCTTTGGAACTTGGATAGGCCTTTATCTTGGTGGCATTCACGACTCATGAAAATCTGGAAAGCCAAATTGCCATTAAAACAAAGGCTTTTCTTTTGGAGATGTATAGTGGGAGCTTTTTCCATTGGGGTCAAATTGGCAGCACGTTGCATTGCTCCCTCTTCCTGCCCCCGTTGCTCTCATCACCGGGAGACAGTTCCTCACCTCTTATGGTCTTGCCCACACTCTCGCATATTGATCACTCATGTTTCCCATTTGCTGCGGCTTCGGTTTCCCTCTATCCGATTTGGGAAACTCTTTTGGATGTTTGGATGCTTCTAATCTCAGATGTCTCCATTCCTCCTCTTCTTTCACTGGACTCGCTTTTGGGTACTATGGACCATTTGGACACAGAGACTGCATTCCAGGATGGGTCAACGGTGTTCTCAGACATATATTTTCTTCAGAATGTCTCTCAAGCAATCCTTATATGATAGTTTTGCTGCAAGAGACTTGGATGCTACTAGCCTTGAAGTGTTCTCTCATTGTTTTTGAGTTCTTTCATTGGGCTCTCCTTTGGAGTCTAATGTCATGTACATTGATTTTATGTTAATATAGTCATCTGCTTTCACCAAAAAAAGTGTGTGTGAGAGAGAGAGAGAGAGAGAAAGAGAGAGAGAGAGAGATGATGAAATCATTGCTTATTCACACAGACCAAAACAAAGTCTACAAAAACCTGAACACAACACTTTTCAAAGGTGTGCTTAACTCAAGGCGGCCTATGCAACAGTTAAGTGAAACAATCAAGAAAACAAGTGGCAAACAACATCATATAGGCGCGCGAGAGAGAGAGAGAGAGAGAGAGAGAGACTTACAGATAGGATACCCCAGCCAGTTGGAATTAAAGCCAATAAGCTTGCAAACACATCACCCACAGTTAGCGGTGTCAAAGCAACAAGAACTATGAGCCCAGCAACAATCATGATGAAAACCATGCCCTGGAGAAGTCGAATGAGCATCTGGAAATGCACTGAAGCTTTTTGATCAAATGAAAACACCTGTAAAGAAGAACGGCACAAAATATTTAAGTGCTACTAAGCAAATATGGCAATGCAGAAAACGTGTTCATGCAAAAACTTCGGACTGCTGGACAATACTGCTTACCTTAAAAACAAGAATGATGCCCAAGAGAACAATCCAAGAAACGCCATAAACCTGCACAAAACCAGCTAGCACACTTGAAAGTTTCCTACAGAAGGTGTTTGCAATAACCCCAAGACGTGTGCTCCATCAAAGGTTGGATTTTGCCCTGAGCAAGGTCCAAACTTCTAACATACAGTTACTGATTTAACATGTTGTCAGAAAACCTATCATCATTGATTATCAAAGCATTGTAGTAGTTTCCAGTTCCAAACATAGAACACTCAATACCATTGAGAATCATCACTGTCTGTGTCCTTCAAAAACATATATTTACCAACTCAATCTCTAGTAAACTTGAGGCTATTGTCATACAAGCAATCTGCACTATCATGATACAAACAATTGTTCAAGATTCAGTTTAGTATTAGCTAAATTTAGTGTGTTGCCAGAAAAGTCACACCAACTTCATAATGTTCCGAATAGGTAAACCAAGATACTACAATCTTATTTCGTACCATACAAGCTTCCACACGAGTTTTACTACTCTATGGATTACTTCACTTGCTTCACGGTTACCCATACTACAATGATAATCTAGTCCATACAATTACTTTCACCCAATCGTTAGGTCTATACCCGGTCGGTATAGGTTTGCATTCTACCACAAAAGAATTGGCGTACATCTCTATAGGATCAAAGGACCACGAACCACCCTAAATGGTGCCTCGTCTACAGCTTGGACCATCTTGCCAACTTTTCATCAAAAAGGGCAAAGGAGGGGGCCAAGAAAGATTGTTTTGCTTCTCTTTGGTGGTGGGCATGTGAACAGCACCCAAGCCCTCAAGGACTCTGCTGTATCCACAAGTCTAGCACATCAACGCCCTTGCCCTTATCCTGCTCCATTTTCCATCGCCCAATTCCCTCCATGGGTGGCAGAGATAGACTTCTCAACCAAATCATGAAATTGAAGTTCACCTCCAAAAGCCTTCAACGACAGGCCCCAAAAAGAGAAATCGAAAGTTAAGGCAATAGACAAAGGGAACATGAATGCTGCCCGCATCCATGCCGAGTGTATATACATGTCTCAAAATGGATCTATTCTAATAAACATATATGCCTTTGTAAGACTAGAATATATTCAATCATACAAGTCTAGATTTTTTGTTATTCTAAAGTCCAAAACCTACACAAAAAATAAAAGAGAAAACGAAAGATAAGAAGAAAGAGGTAACAAAGTTTTTTTTGGAAAAACAAAAGGAAGATGTACTTAGCAAGGAAAGCAACACTTATGTCGTCATCCGTGCCCAAGCATAAGTAGCTCTACTGGGTTTCTAAAGACCTGCGGAATCTCTTGGGGCCCATGAAGAAGGTTGCACTTTCCTTGTATGGGTTGGCTGCTGCTTTACAAGTCAATTTTCCTAAATTCAAGCTGCTTCTACTACATTTGAAGGACAGCCATATCTTTTATGGCCTAGCGAATTGCTTGCCCACAAACTCGGTGCGTCATCTAGGTTATCCTTTGGGGTGATCGATTTCTAGGTGCCAACATATGGATTGGGTACATGAAAAGTTGAAGAGAAAATTGGAATAGTGGAAGCTTGCTACCTGGCCCTTTCATGTTTGCTTGCGCATTGTTTCATCGATCCTAGTTGCCTACATACAGTTCTATCTGCGTTTGATGACATTTTCAAAGCGAGACACTTGTCTATGATGCCTTCTATCATGGATGCATGGGGGCAAGAAACATCTACTATCTCATCTTCACTGGAATGGCATGGATATTCTTGCTGCCAACTCCTTACGGGCTGAATGTCTTCATTGGTCTAAGGTGTTTATACACTCGTTGGCATTGCAAGAACCCTGCAATTCATATTTTCTTGGTCTAGAGGCATTTCTCTTGTGAATTGTAACCATGGTTGTTTCTTCTGGCCACATTTTTAGTTTTTTCCATTATTGAGATCTCATGTTACTACTCACATGTGTGTATTTAGCTATGTGAGTTTGGATGCAAGATTCACATCCCCGCCGGGCATCTTCTCCTACCATGTGCACATGCTCTTTTGCAGCTTAGAGTACTCTCTTTTCATGGCTGATCACCGTGCATGCTATCTTCAATATAGCACTTCCACTTGTCACCTTCACTGTGACCTTGTCTGGAATTCAGAGCTGTTGTCACCTTCAACATGACCAATCAGCTTCAGTGTGATTCCATCACCTTCAATGTGATGCACCATCTTCAGTATGGTCTTTCTCTGCCATCTTCAGCATGGTCATAGATCTTCAGTATCCATCAGTCACATTTAGTGACAGGATGTCGGGAGCTAATGCATGGGGTGAACCTTACACCAGTGGAGTTACGAGTCGATTGACTATCTTACCGGATCACCCTCCACCCAATATTAAATTACCAACATGCCATACGAGATTGATGACGCTTCGTACATCCACAAGGGTTCTCCATACCGGACCGATCTTCCCTAACACCATCAATGGCTTTGGGGATGAGCCTTGGTGTGTTAGCCTATGATGCTTAGTCAATGAGGATGGATCTAGACCGCATAGTCTAGTGAGTCCTTGAGTATCTAGTTTCCAGAGCTCAAAGATAGTTCCAGTTTGGTAGAATTCTGAATTAGAGTTAGATACAAATTGTCTAAGTTCTAGGATTAATTGGGTCCTAGACCTCTACATTAATTAAAATTAAAAGAGTAGGGCTACTTCGGATTTTAAAAAAACTAAATTTAGCACAAAAGTTTATAAAATTCGAATGTGAGCTTTTTGTTGCTTTAAGGGACAATACTTTAAACTTCCAGCTTCTTGGCTTTACTACTTTTTGCCAAAATTAGTTTTTGACTTTTAATTATCCAAAAAAGTTTAGAAGACATGATTATCGGTGCTTTTTGCTCCCAACTCACCTATAAATCCAAGGCACCTCCTCCTTCAAGAGGCACTCAGATGTGGAGCGCCCAATTTCTCTTGTGTTGCTACTGTTCTCCTATTGCAACAATTCGCCACTTTGCTGCTGTTTTGCTCTACTACAAGTCGCCCTCCTTCTAGTCACATTCTGCCATGCTGGTACTGCAATCATATCTTGTCTCTTGCCCTACCACTGCTTCCATCGCCCTATTTCTCATGCTCCCTAGCTGAATGCCATCACCAAATCCAGCCACTCTTTTGCCGCCATATATCGCCAAATTCCAGCCACTCTCCTGCTGCCACTATCTCCTCTTATTCAGCTCTCCGCGGAGATTTCTAGAAGGATGCCATACTGAAACTTCATAATGGCCGAGCCAAGGATCATGAGGGGCTATGCACTGAGTTCATTGGATATGGGATTAACCTCCCAGCCCCGATCTTAGCAAGCTTTTTAATGAAGCCGTTTGTTTGCGATTTCCACACACTTGGACCATTAACAATATCTCACCCATCCACAAGCCAGGGGATCCCATGAGCCCGAAGAACTACAGGACCATTATGATTGGACATGTCATGTCCAAGATTTATGCATCAGTCCTTGACTCCGAGGTTAGCAGACGTGCAACAGGACAGGCCGGATTCCGGCATGATCATGGAACCATGGACGACATTCTCACGCTCAGATGTATCATCGAGGAGGCGAGGTCACACAAGCAGAGGGTTTATTGTTGCTTTGTGGATTTCCACAAGGCATTTGACATGGTTTCGAGAGCCCACCTCATACGACGCCTATAAGACTTGGGTTATGACCAGGAGATCATTTGGTCTGTCATGGTACTTTACGAGACATTTTCAGGCAGAGTTCGAGCAGGACAGACAAGATCATGAGCACCATCCGGGTCAAACAAGGGTGTCCATTGTCGCCTACCTTGTTTGGCCTCTACATTGATGAGCTTGAGACAATGATGCAAACACAGGGGGGTGTAGGTTGCTCTCTTGCGGGCACGCTGATCGAAATTTTGCTCTACGCAGATGACGTGGGTCTCTTGTCTTCCTCAGTAGAGGGGCTTCAGAGACACCTAGACGCACTACAGTCCTTTTGTGAGTCTCATGATTTGAAGGTCAACCTGGGTAAAACCAAGGTCATGATCTTCAATACATCTCGAGCCATCATGTGTCAGGAGTAGTTCACATTTGAGGGGTCATCTGTTGAGATAGTTTCATCATACACTTATCTTGGGGTATCCTCTTCGGACCCGGCTTCACTATGAAACCCACGATGCACGCACGCTTGAGTAGAGGGTATGCTTCATTGGCCACACTAGAGAGGCAGTGCTTCCGCTCGCACTTTCAAGATCCACGCACCAACGCGTCGCTTTTTTACTCCTTGGTTCGCCTGGCGGGGATGTACGGCAACCCTTGTACAGACAAATGGTTTGAGCGATTGGGGCTCCACATGAATAGACTACCTCCCTTCCATTACAACATGGATGCTCCGTTTTCTCCTCTCTTATCACACGATAAGAGATCTACTACAGCTACACACATTTCGGACCTAGTTGGGACCGAGTGAACTCTCAGTGAAGCTTAGCTTCTATAGATATCACTTCTTACACATCACAACGGAGGGTTTCATAGACCCACCGAGATACACGCAGATTCACCTACCCCACTCGCTGAGGATCTCTTTTAGACAGTTCCGGGTCTCTTCACAAAGGCTTCGCATCGAGAGCGGCAGAGTAGAGCGACTACCCAGGGAGAGGCGCATATGCACACTGTGTGACATGTAGGATGTTGAGACAGAGGAGCATTTCATCTTCAAGTGTCCTGTGCCCTATGAGATCCGAGGGCATTTCGACTGCCTCTTCAGGGATAGTTATGCGATTTTGGCCTACTTCCTCTCCCACCCAGACCAACGGTGTTTGGCAGGTTTCATTCATCAGGCACTTAGACGCCGTGAGAGAATACTCCGAGCACGGAGACAAGAGCAAACTATCAAGGACAACAAAGAGGAACACAAAAACAGCCGCTGAAGACGAAGAGCATTGATGGCGGGAGAGAAGAGATAGATGACAAGCGCAAGAAGTCTACATACAGGCTGAGCACAATTTCAGACAGATTATACGAAACTATACGACGCAATTCAATACGGTCACAGTCAGATTTCAACGACGAAAAAACCCTGTACGGGATAGCGGGAGGCGTCAGCACAACAGATGGGAAGCCGAAAACCAGAGGTAGATGTAACAAGGCTGCACGGAAACCCTAGGGGAGTCTCTTGTGCAGAGTCAGAACCCTAGAACAAGCTGGGACAACATGTAGGCGCCACACACACACACTACACGTAAACGTACACAGTTTTTTATTGGGGTGAAATCTTTGATTGATTATATTATATGAGTAGCAACCTCAAAATAAGATGCTACAATTACATAACCTGAAAATTTCAGTATATCCCAAGAGGACCCCATGATCTATGCAGCGAGTCTGCAAGCAATCAAAGAAAGATTGCTGCGCAAAATGCCTAAAAAAGCCAAACAAAGAGAGAAAGTAGGATCACCAAAGACTTTACAATTCCTATATGTCCATAAAGTCCATAGTGCCTAGTAGCGAGCCCAAACGAAGAAAAGATGAAACTCCGGTCTAGATGGATGAAACCCAAATAGCCAAAAGAACTTCCCGAACGGAACAAATGGCAATCTCGCTCGCAGGTGCTATCGAAGCAGATCAAAAAACTCACGAGAGCACGGACGATGCCAAAACAAGTGAGGCAGTCTCCGAAGAAGTAGAACATCTGTGGCAAAGTGCAAGAGCAATGTGTCGATGAGCTAATAGCTGTCCAGATCGAAACACTACCAAAAGAGCTCGCCACAAAACATGTTGCCGAAGGGGTACTTTATAGGTCCAAAGTTGCTGTAATCTTTTCCTCCACCGCTTGGTTGGGCGATGCATTTGCCAAACAGAATCACCTCTCTCTAAAACCCAAGGTTGAGGCAAAAGGATTTTATACAATGTAGGTACAGTAATCTGAGATAGCCTCAAAGGACGAGAAGAGGACCCTGGAGAAGTCAAAGTCCAATCTTCTAGCCGGTCCTGGAGTTCCAAAGAAGGAATCGGAACACAAGGCCAAAGCATAAAAGTAATTTGCCGCCACAAAGGACGATAATGAGAGCCCAATCCATATGTAGTGGCTACTAGAGAAAAGGAGAGCACAGTACCAACATCATCTATAACATCAGCAAGTGAGGTGATGCCTTTAAACGAGACAAAGTAGGAACGTCGAGGTTCCTGTAAAGCCAAGGGAGGCTGAAAGACTTTCGACCAGTGAATGCTTTCAACTCTCACAAAATTTCCAAGCAAAGAATGCTGTCCATTCCATTCTAGATGAGAAAGAACATGCTTCCAATCAAGAAGCAAGCGGGATACAAAAGGGCAGCTAGGCAAAGTGCCATCAATGCAGCCAAAAAAGAAATCCCAGTGATCGAGTTGCCAATGACCAAATGCAAAAATACTGATATGAGTGACCAAAGTCCTAATCCTAAGAGCCCAAGGCTGATCACCTTGCCGAAATTGCAGCAACATTTTCCCCTTGTGGGCAAGAATATGCACATGAATATCCGTGATGTTCAATCCACCATGCATCTTGGGAGAACAAATGTGATGCATCGAAAGCAGCCTGAAACTTTTTCTGCCATGTTTGGATGGCCATAAGATTTCCATAAAGACAGACATGAAAGATGTAAGATCTACCTTAGTGAACATGATCAATGGCAAGTAAAATTGAATATGTGCCACAAGGATGGACTGCACTATTCGAAGACGAACGTGCAAAGACCAGGATGAGAGTTTCCAATACTCAAGCTTTTTCCGAAGCTTAGCCAAAACCCAATCAATTTGTTGTCGGCGAGTGAGTTCCCACCCCAAAGACTAACCAAGATGACGAACAAATTGAGAAGGTGGAATGATATCCACGGGCCATAATAGAATATGCCAATCTTTGGAATGCAAAGGGGGCAGCTTAGACTTCTGAAAATTAGCATAAAGACCAGCTGCCAAACCATAAACAGAGAGGGCCTGCATCAAGGCACCAAGATCATGGGGCATATTCTTCGGGGTAAAGAAAGAATCATCAGCATAAGCTTGAGCAACCATGCTGCGATTAGCATCCAATTCCAAGCCATGAAGTGATCCTGTAGCCACAACGTACACACTTTTTTTAAGTGAAATCTTTATATTTCTGTGTGGGATACCTCAAAAGAGGTGAAAACCCACCAACAAGTAAAACCTCAGAGCAAAAGTCATGAGGTAGCCAAGTAACACACACACTTTTTTTTTTGTGGGAAGAAATCTTTTATTTCTGTAGAATAATTACATTCATAGTTACTTCAAAAACGAAGTAGCTACTACTCAACTAAAGATCTCAGTATAAGCTGTATACACATCCTGATCAATCAAACGAGTCTGAAAGCAATCATAGAATGATTGTTACAGAAATCGTTTGAAAAAAAGAAAGGATGAAAATAGTGGATCACCAAAGACTCTATGATTTCTATCCATCCATAAAGTCCATAGGGTCCAATAGCGCACCCATATAAAAAATAAATCAAAACCCTATCTCTGTGGATGAAACCCAAACAACCAGAAAAATCTGCCAAAAGTAACCGTAGGAAATCGCTGTCGAAGCCTCTGTCTGATGAGAGCAATGAGATCAGAAGTATTTGGACACGACCAAAAGATGTGAAACACTGATTCAGTAGAGTGCTGGCATCTGTGACAAACAGCTGAAGCAATATGTCTGTGTGCAAGTAACTGTCCGAATGGAAAAATGCCAAGGAGAACTCGCCATAGGAAAAGCTGTTGTCGAAGAGGGACTTTGTAATGCCAAAGGAGACGCAGCCTTTTTCTCCACCACTTCATTGGACGATCCATATGCCAAACAGTATTTGCTCTATGGGAAATCCAAGGTGGAGGTAATAACACTTTATACAGTGATGACACTGTGATATGTGAGAGCTTCAAAGGACGGGCGTATAAGGAAGGAGAGCGTAAAATCCAATCCTCAAGCCGATTCTGAAGTTCCAAATGAGGTACCAGCAAGTACGGTTGGAGCATTGCTGAAATTCTATGCCATAAAGGACGATAATGAGCTCCCAAGCCATATTTGCGAGCAGCCATAGAAAAAGATAAAATTGTGCCATCATCCTGATGTACATCCGCCACAGATGAAATGCCTTTGAAGGAGAGAAAATAAGAACGTCGGGGTTCTTGTATGGCCAAAGGAGGGTGGAATACTTTAGACCAAAAAATATTCTCTACCCTCAAAGAGTTGCTCGAGAGAGAGTCCCTGCCATGCCATTCCAAGTGGGATAGAATGTGTTTCCAATCAAGAAGCAGATGAGAGACAAAAGGGCATCCTCTAATCTTGCCTTGGATAGAGCCAAATAAAAAATCCCACTGAGTAGGCTACCAATTCCCAAAGGCAGATGTATGAAGATGTAATAAGAGAGAGTGGATCATGAAAGCCCAAGGCTGATCTCCTTGCATAAATTGTATCATCATTTTCCCTCTGTGAGCAAGTAAATGCATTTGAATATTGAGAATGTTCAAACCCCCGTGCATCTTTGGAGAACAGAGACGATGCATAGAGAGTAATCTGAGACTTTTCTTGCCATGTTTTGAACGCTAGAAAATTTCCATGATAGCTGACATAAATGAAACCAAATCTGCCTTAGTGAACATAGTGAGAGGCAGATAAATTTGTATGTATGCTATCAAAATGGATTGTGTGATTCGCACGCGAACATGTAATGGCCAAGTTGCAAGCTTCCAATATTGAAGTTTTGCCCTTAACTTTACTAGACCCAATCAGTTTGTTGTGAACGGGTGAGTCCCCAGCCTAGAGGATAACCAAGATGTCGAATGAATTGAGAAGCGGGGACAATTTCCCCAGGCCACAGAAGGTTGTGCCATTCCTGTGCATGTAACGGCAGCAATTTTGATTTCTGAAAATTTACCCAAAGGCCAGCAGCCAATCCATATGTAGAAAGAGCATGCATAATCATGGACACATCAGCCCGAGTATTTTTTGGAGTAAAGAATGAACCATCAGCATATGCCTGAGCAATCATGCTGCGACTACCAAGAATCTCCAAACCATGCAACTGGGCAGTGTCCAAGAGGTGATCCAGATATTGAAGCAGTGGATGAGTGGCTATGGCAAACAGTAAAGCACTCAGGGAACATCCTTGCCTGACAGAGCAAGCAAGAGTCCAGGATGGAGAAATATCTCCTGAAAGTATGCAAGCAGCTTCACTATCTTGATATAGCCAATTGATGAGTTGCTGCATTTTTGTGCCAAAACCCAATGCATGCATAGTCGATGAAATAAAATCCCACTGAACAGTATCAAAGGCTTTGGCAATATCAACTTGCAATAACAAAACACCCTGCTGTGTGTATTTGGCATATTCAATTCCAATGTAGGCATTAGCAATGTTATCTGTGATATGCCTACGCGGGACAAAGCCATATTGAGCAGGAGGCAACCCATCATGTAAAAACCCCTTTAGCCGATCAACAATCATTTTGGTACTGACTTTGTAAATTACGGGCATAAGAGTGATAGGTCTCCAGTCTGCCAAAGACTCACAAATTTGTTTTTTGGGAAGGAGTTTAACAAGACCTCTCTTCCATGTGTCCGGCATTTTTTTATTTTGCCACGCAGCATTCACCATATATAGCAATGAATGCTTCAAAATAGGCCAGTATGAGAGAAAAAACTCGACTGTTAAACCATCCCATCCTGGGGATTTCCATCTGCCACATGATTTGATCGCATCTGACAGTTCCCTCTCAGTAAAGGGTCCTCCAATTCCAAAGCTTGAGTAGGGGAAATGATTGGAGAAACATGTTGCGACAGTAAATTTCGTGCAAGCAAAATCTGTTGCGAGGGAGGAGCTGCAGAGCCAAATTGATTAGAGAAATGATGCACACAAACAGAGGCAAGCTGTGACCGTGAAGTAGTCCATGATCCATCGGGCATAAGCACTCTGCAAATTTCTGTTTTGATTCTCCTCTGATGTAAACTTTTCAAAAATTATTTGGAAGAGCAACCTTTATCTGTGAAGGCTCTTTGTCTTGCTCTAGTCGCCCATTTTGCCAGTTTCCTGTGATCATTTAGTTTAAGACAATGTCTGGCCTGGCATAGTGTTGTTTGCTCATGCATGGACAACGGACGATGATGACTGAGTTCAGTGAGGTCTTGACAAGTAGATTTGGCTTGAGCAATGGTTTCCCTCAGAGTCTTCATGTAAGACTTGCCATAAGCTCTAATCACCACTTGCATTTTAGAAATAAAAGAATCCCAAGCACCATCAACATGAAGATGGCTGCTAGAGCAAAGACAATGAGCTGCTTCAGTAACCATTGCCTTGAAATCAGCATGTTGCAAATAACTATTGTTTATGATTAGATGTCTCCTTTGTGGCAATCTATCATCTGGCATATTATAAAAAGATAACCGCAACCATAGCAATGCATGGTCTGAATGCACAAACGCATTGTCAATCCACATTGCATGTGAAATCCCGATCCAGATGTGCCTGATAAGCTGAAAGAGCATTATGTTGAAAAGTGTAGCCCGGTGACAAAGGCTGCAATTCCTTCCAAAGGTCAACCAGAGCCAAATGCAAAAGTAGTTGAGACCATGCATGCCTTTCAAGAGATAACATATGGTCATGTCTGGATGTATTGTCTCCCTGTTGTGGAGCATTATTAAAATCCCCACATATGTAGGCATGATATCTCCACGGATATTGTTGCATGGCATCCCAAATTGCAATTCTTTCTCTAGAGGACTGAGGTGCATAAACTGAAGCAAATGCAAACACCTCTCCTCTAATAATGCATTGGAGAACAAGCCATCTGCCTTTGTTGTCATTTAATGCAATGACCGGTTGAAGCTCATGTTTGATCAGAAGGACAACCCCTGAGAAAGAGTGCTCCCCAGCATATAAAATATCATATCCACAGTAGTGTCCTATCTTGCCTGCATAAATATGTTGGTTGTGCTCTTGTAATGCCACTATGTCAAGCTGAAATCTATTGATGTACAGCCACACAGATTTCCATTTCCTACTGTCACACATGCCCTGGACATTAAGTGTAAAACATTTGATGTGAGCAGTCATATATATAGGTATTTATAGTAATGTAACAACAATGTACAGCAGCAAAATTTATGCGGTCAGCCTTGCATTTCTATCTTAGGGTCGAGGCCTCGCCCCTGAGAAGAAGTAGCCGCCTGAGAAGTAGACAGCAAAGCAGCAACCTCTTCTTCAGGGAAGAGTGTTCTGCTGGCTGTTACTGCAGCCCATGTAATCGCAATTCCTGAATTTATTTCTGGGGTATTTCCGCTAGAAGATGCACCATTCCAAGTGCGGGGGGCTGGAATTCTTCGAGCAGAAATAACTTTTCTTGGGCTTTGCCAGCCATCAGTTGAAGGTTGGTTTCCTTTGGTCGAGGATTGAATAGCAGCAGGTGAATGTGAGGTGAGATTTCCATTGGGAGCCACTGGAGCTTTGCCTTTATCCTGACTCCCAGAAGGCTATCTACCGCCTTTATTTTTGTTGGCAACTGGAGTAGGAGCATCTTTAGTAGACATGTGAACTGGCAAGGTGGCATGAGGCATTTTATGTTGATTCATTGGACACTGTGAAGCCATGTGTCCAAACTTTTTGCATTCAAAACAGGCCCCTGCAAATAAACCCCATTTGAGTTTATAAAAAGCACTTCCCATGTTTACATTATTCACCATGACTGAATAAGAGTCCGGTGTGGGATTATCAGTTTCCCAGAGAATACAAAATCTGTTTGAGTTGCCATTTGGCCGTGGTGGGCAGACCACTTGACCTAAAGATGCTGCAATTTTAGGCAAAAGTGAGGCCATACATTGGGGGAAATCAACAACTTCAACCCAAACTGGGCATCTGTGTCGGATTAAACCCTGAAAGTCCCTTGTGAGAGACCATGGAAAGACAGAGAGGTGAATGTTCCAAAAGCATTTGGCAGTGGATCTCATCCACCATTATAACCTCAAAAAAGCCCCTGGCTGCATAGTGTACTTTACGAACAAAAGAGCCAGCCAATGTGCGTGTCAGCTAGTTGCCTATCTCTGCAGCAGGTGGCATCCGGCCTGGAAAGAATAATATGACTGCATTCTTGGCATATTCTCTGACTGGATCCACAATTTCATCGACCTCAACCATGAGGCCAACTGAAGGAACCGAGTCTTTCCACTCTTTTCTCGTATCTGCAAATCCTTCATGCATTACATCATATACCAGTTGAGCCTCAAGAGTATCATGCATCGGGTCATGCTGACCCTCAACCTGCTTTTGTTTCTTGCAGGGAGCCGAGCCCTCCTTTTGAAACCTTTTTTCATATGAATACTCTGCCATGACTTTGTAAAAAAGGGACCTTGAGAATGAAGTACCTGTAAAGGGGTAGTGAAAGCCAAAAAAACCAGTCCCAAAGAAATATCACAGGAAGCCCACAAGAGAGGAGAAGGAGAGTATAACTGGTAAGGAGAGAGCAGAGGGATAAATGAGATTTTGGCGGAAGACACAGGACTACTAGGGAAGACACCGGAGCAGAAAAAACCCAAAACTTGTACGGCAAGAGGTACCAAAACTGTACGAACGATGATGAGCTGTGCTGTAGTAGATACGAGCTGCACGGGGGGGTTGACTTTACGGGAAGACCGAGCTGGTACGGAATCGTACAAACGTACGGACGCCGTACGACGACCGTACAGATGTACGGACAAAGACTGCGCAGGGTTCCTGGCGAGAACAGGGATGCTGACGGAGGGCAGGCGAGCTGAAACTGTACGGAGATGACAAAAGTGTACGGAGGCACAAAATAAGGCTTTGGAAGAGAGAACGATGTCGACGCACACACACGCAGAGTTGGAGCGGGATTACACAGGTTGCACAGGGGCGAGCAGACTGATCGTACTGTCTGTCCGTACTGACGTACGGTACCTGTACGGCCAGAAGGAGGAGCTGTACGGAGCTCTGTCTCTTGACCTGATCTCCTCTCCAAGCTCTCACCACACACCACCCTCTAAGTAAAACAAACACACACACACACACACACACACACACACACACACACACACTTTTTTTTTCCTTTTTTCGGTGAAAACCGTGAATGCTTTATATTACAAGGTATCTATCCCAAACACACACACACACTCTCACCAACGATGGATCAAATATGAATCCTTATAGCTTCTCATTCTTTCCCAAAATGCTCGAAACGAAGCAACACATCTCACATGATATCATGGCTGTAGAGTTGCAACAGAACTTCTACCCAAACATCTCATTCTATGAATTACATATACAAGATCATTAAGGTACAATCAATGCAGACAAGAAAAGCCTACTATGAAGGCCTTTCATCATCTATGCAGATTGCAGTTATTGCAACTCAGTACTCGCACGATAACAAATGGTTTCATTCCTAAGGCATGGAATTCATCACCCCATGTTTGACATGATCAGAGATTGATCGTCCCTGACATAACTACACGCTGCGAAGATGGTGTTCTAGAGGTAGCATTTCTACCATTTGATCGGGCCTGCGATTACCGAGCAACCAGAATATCTGCAGTACACTTAGGAATCCAGCTTCAGAGCTCTCCTCACCGCTTCCATACTGAGACTATACAAGAGATCGAGGCCGCACGATCTGCCTGTGACTTGAGAAATGACTTGATATTACTAGATTAATGGGAGAGTTTCACAATACAAGAGGTTTCGTTGATTACCTCAACTAGTGGTGCATTGCTCTCTTTGTGTCAGATCAAACAATTTAGATATGTACACTCATATAGCTAGCACTTGGCCAAGAGCACAGTCAATAGAGTATCACATACATAGACTTGCACTCTTCATCATTGCTCGACATGCGATCCAAAGTGTGGCGTTCACACATATCAAACCCATATGTGTGACTTGACCTGACCAACATTGTGATGCTCAATCTTGTGCTATGTGTGGCAGGGAACCCAAATAATAAATGATCACTAATATACCGTTACGCTCTTCAGATGGGGAGTCACATCGTGGACGCTGCCCAACACATGATCCTAAGCCTAACCTCCACTCATGCCAAACCAATACGACGAAAGATATATGGCCATCCAACTGAAGTCCTATTGATGTGCCCCTCATTCCAGCCTCACAACATCGAATTGATTCATGAAGCCCTCGAATAAGGCCTATAGTGTAAGTAGAGGGCAACAAAGAGATATTTCAAACATGCTCTAGAGACACGAGGACTCTAGTTGGACACTACCAATGCCCACTCAAGTCTAACCACTTTACTCTGATCACCCATAGCCAACCCTATACAACCACAAGCCTGACCAATGGATCGAACTAGATGGCAACAAAGGTAGACCTCACACATGTCTCCATGAGATGTGAAGCTCCAGCCTCCAAAATCATTACGTAGCTTCAGCAAAAGCCATATCCTCTATCTCCAAGAGGCATTTGTTCATATATTATGTGAGTACATGCTGTGGAGGTATACTCGACACTTCTAGCTTGGATGTTTCAGCCTTATGTATTTCAGATTTTGGTGTCATAGGTATTTTTTCCAAATTAGATCCAGATTGGATGGCATAGTCAATACATAGGTCCATCAGATCCAGGGAGGAGGAGAAATAGGGAGAGCAAGCAGATTTGCCGGAGCCAAGAAGACGGTTACGTCCAACATAACATCCATCAAAACAGAAGTCATAGCAGCTCTTGACACTAAGGTTGGCTGACCAAATCAGCATTGAGGGAGAAACGACAATTGGAGAAATTTGCCCCGAACTAAAGTGTCAAGGGCCGTCCTGAGTGGAGGAAGACGGAGCGCACCGTCTAGGAGAATCTCTCAACGATAGAGCACGCAGTGCACAAGGTAACATGGAACATGGACATAGTTGATGCATTCCCATGCCCCCCACAAAATCATGCTATTCTAACGTTCATAACCAAAGAAGCAAGATTGCATATCCTTCGTCAAGCTAGACCTCTCACAAAATAAAGTCAAATGTGTATGAGCTTTAAAAAGTCAAGGACGCTGCAACAATGGTAAATGGTTAGCTTACAGCTAAGGCGTACTCATCAGTGATTTCAAATCTTAACCTAAACCAAAAGACTCTGAGTCTAGAACTTATGTATGCAACTCTCTTATAGACTCCTAATGGCAATAGATTAGATTAAACTATAGGACCTCTAATGACCTGAGTTGACTTTATTCTTTATGCAAGCCACCTGACGCTCTAATGTCACAGCTATCGCTGGTCCCACATAACATTTTTGGTCTTTGTGGATCCTTGCTTTTTGATACATTGGTGAGACCAGCTGCGATGTATGCAGCTCCTTTCTAGGCAGGAGACCTCGGCACTGCAGATTGGAGACGAGTAGAGAGGTTACAGATCATCATGTTCTCTCGGCTCATTAGGGCCAAGGCTACAGTTCCGCACGAGATCATGCTAGCAGAGTTTGGAGCTACTCCCCTTGCATTGGATGCAGCGTTTCAGTCGGTCATGTATTTGCACAGGGTTAGGGAGTTTGGATACTCAGCAGCAGGCAGAGCTCGGTTGCCATGGTTAGCACTTGCATCTTCTATGGAGTTGGCACGATCTGGGGCCCGATACTGCTGGTACTTCAGACTCACTAGGTGGCTCACATCTCTTGGACTAGACATGGATAGACCGCCTCCCTTCCGATACAGCATAGATGCCCCTCATCTCGAGTTGACTCGCCACGAGCTTAGCCAGGTCACGAGAGCAGACTTGTTGCAGCTTCATACGTATCGCACTTGGATTTATCCCACGCAGCTTCCGACAAAGATGGCCACATATCGTGACCACTTCCTTCGGATCTCAGAGGATGGATTTGTCACTCCACCAGGCTATACAGGTATCCACATGTCCCACTCACTGAGGATTGCCCTTGGCCAGCTTAGAGTCTCTTCGCATCAGCTCGAGATAGAGGCTGGTAGGATGTGACGCATGGAGGATGGACGGCGACCAGGCCGAGAGACCAGGATCTGCCCTTGTTGCACCATGGGAGAGGTGGAGTCAGAGGAGCACTTCATTTGCAGATGCCCGCTATATTATGAGCTCAGAGGTAGATTCCACTGTCTCTTCACGGATGGCTTTGGACCTCTCTCACGAGTGATGGACTACGAGGATCAGCATTGCCTAGCTCTTTATGTCAAGGAGGCCACTATGCCTAGACGAGACTACCTCAGAGACCATCAGCACAGACCGGAGCGTGATAGAGCCCAGCCTGATAGAGCTCAGGCACACGCTATACCAGAGGACAGAGACCAGGAGGAGCACGAGGAGGTCAGAGCTCACACAGGACACATGCCTCCACCCTGTGGATGTACATATGAGATGGTTTGTAGACGCCGCAGGATCTTGTTACATAGGGGACATACTCGTCGCTTCATCTCCAGACGATCCAAGATGATGGCAGCTTTTCGGAGGAGATCTCGCCCCACCAGCCGCTCACCTCACCTTTGCTCAGATTTGTACTCTCATAGCAGAAGGCAGAGTCGATGGACAGGATTTCCAGTATTATTTTGGTTCTCAGACTCCGTGACACTTGGACTTGCATCTTTGCATTGGCATATTGTACTCATCCCCCCATTTTGCACCCAGGGGCGGTTTCCTTGCATCTAGTTTACTTTGTATTTAGGCTCAGATTTGACATTATGTACTTTCACTTGCATTGTATTGCGTAGCAGTTAGATGATATTCGACGATGCCTCTTCTTTGTGGCACGTTGATTTTGTGCTATCTTGTATGCAGAGTTCTTGATGTCCCATGGGCCCATTTTGGCCTTTAGTGGACAATAATACACTTTCTTTCTTTCTCTCTCTCTCTCTCTCTCTCTCTGTCTCTCTCTCTCTAACACACACGCACACTTTTTCTTTTTGTAAAATTCACCCCTACCTAAAAACCCCCAAAAAAAAAACAGGTTGTTACTTGAAAAAGTCATATAATGTTGCTCAATGAGATGCTCTTCCTTCAACAATGAAAAAACTAGGAAAGTCGTCAAGGAATCCCGCTCAAAGATAAAATTTAGAAGGATATACTCACTGCTAAACTTGTGCTACCCCTTGCTGCCTTTAAATGATAAACAACTCCATATTGGAAGAGAAAGAAGCGGATACTTAATATAGTCTCCAAAATCCTCCCTCGTATAGAACGAATGTGCTCCTGCAAACTCAAAAGAAATCCACATTGCTACATTTAGACTATTGGTTACTTCTATAAGAGAACAATATAAAACAAATTTCCCTTTCTCTCCCCCCCACCCCGCCACACTCGCATACTTTTTTTTGGGAGGGGGGGCTACGCGCACTCACATGCACGCACACATAGAGGACACAACTTAGAAAGAAAGCAAGACCAAACAGCACACAAAATACTCAAGGAGAGAAACAACTTGAGTAAGCAGAGCTACTAACTAGATTTCAAAACATTACATGATCTCTTGATAAACATGATGGTTAACAAGGTATAAGGAAAAAACCCAAAAAAGGAAGCACCAAGAGATGTGGGGGGTTGGGGGGGGGAGAGAAAGAGAAAAAGAAAGAAAGAAAGAAATTTTATTAAAGGTCCACGGAAGGCCATACATGGCCTATGGGACACAAAATCATCCGAAAGGAAAATACATCATCAACGATGCGCCAACTAGGTGGCCTCATCGTAATACCGCTAAGATGCCAAAACTGGCTACAAAAATCCTAGATACAAAATGAACTAACGTCCGTGGAAGACTTCACGGGCCTATGGATCAAGGTACAAAGTACACCAAAAGGATGATCTCATAGAAGCCCCAATGGGCTTGAACACAGTGCACGCTAAGGCCATTGCTGAGTGCTAATAATGCTAAACTGAAAAATAGTCTAGAAAGCTTGTGAACTTTAGGGGAGTCTCAGAAGATGACTTCTTCAAGAATGAGTCAGCATGGGATAAGCCACAACTAATCTTTATCAATGAAGTTTCTAGCGATGATATCCATAACTTCATTGATAGAATAGTATATACCACCATTAGCAAAGTGGCAATTTGCAACATTGTCATTTTTGTTGATAAAAAAGACAAAGCCATGCAGGTTACTCTAGAGCGAGCATATTCATCAGATTTGAGGATCTATAGTGGTGTTTATGCAACAAAGAGAGGCAAGACAGAATGTGGCATAGTGATTCAATCTCTTGAATCATTCTTTTTGTGTATGTGGAGTCCCAACCCTAATCACTCCTTACAAAACAACATAAGAGGGAATTCGAAAAATTTGAGATCGATGCTAGACGAGCAAGATATTCCCAGGTCCATACATTATCCAAAAAACAACTATGGAAGTCCTACAAAAAGTGGGAGTCTCTTGCTTACCATGATGGAGAATTTGCTACCGGCAGGTTGGGAGGTCACCTTGTGCAGGATGGGATATTTATTTGAGGATCTCCTCAGAAAAGGCAACTCCACAAATATTATTGAAAATAAGCATTTCATGGCCTATTTTTAACTTCAAGCAGATCTAACTAAACCTGATGAACTGATAAGCTAATAGGGTACAATGAAATCGTGTATCCATGAAACGGCTAGTGGGCCTAGTAGGTAGTCCACTGTACTGGACCCATCGCCATGTGAGAAACAGGTTGAGTCCACCAGACAATAGCCATCTCTAAAGACCATTATAGATGATCAAGTCATGGATTGCTCCTAAATCAAGTAGATGTCGCCCATATCCTGTCACCTGTGCAGCATCTGTGGAGTGTGCCAATATCCTAAGCTCAGCTGCATCTAGCTCCAGGACTATGTGAGGATCTGCGTCATCTGTAAAATCAAGCAGGCCCTCCTGTCTATACCCTATCGGTGCATTGAAGTCTCCTAGCGGGAGGATGTCTCCTTGCCTGGAGAGCTCCATGGTGTCATCATGGATTGTATCATATGGACTGTCTCCCTCTACGGTGACCTCTCACGCATAGGAAGACATGTCTAGAGGGGGAGGGAGAGAGAGAGAGACGAAAGAGAGAGAGAGAGAGAGAGAGAGAGAGAGAGAGAGAGAGAGAGATTATTAAAAGTCTTCGAAAGACGAAAGAGTATATAAGACTAAAAAAGACCTGATATAGTGAGCGGAGGGATGGAGCCTCTAAACCAGGCATCAACATCCATGATGCACGACAAAACCATCATCATAGTGATATTGATACATAAACAAAGAAAACTCTCTAATCTTAGGGAAAGGATGAGAACTAGCGGCACTGTGATTACCATCTGGGGAGGGATGGTAGAGAAGTCAAGCTAGCAAGGGATCAACGATGTGCGAGGCAGCTATGGCGACATAAAACAACTGACGGCTGTTAGTACGTGTCATTCGATGTGCTCTCCTAGCATGACCTACGATGAACTAGTGCTAATATCACGCTAATCGGCCATGTCTCTGATCTCGTGAGCAAGGAAGATATGTTTCCAATTTTATATGTGTCTCCAACCGCTAGTGAGTCTGACGTGCCTCCCACTCGGGTTGAGGCCTCATCTCGTTGGAGTCCATTTGATCTAGCTGAAAGAACCCCGTGATAGAGCTCTAAGAGGGATCAACTAAGGAAGAAGTCTGCTCCCGTCTCCATGCTCAGAGTACCCTCTCGCGGTCTCTAAGTGTCTCTCGCTGGTCTGGGTAGGAGAGGAAACGGGCTAAAATTCCATAACTATCCTTGAAGAGACAGTCGAAACGTCCTCAGATCTCATAGTACAGAGCACACCTGAAGATGAAATGCTCCTCTATCTCAACCTCCTGTATGTCACACAGTGTGCATATGCGCCGCTTCCTAGGTAGTCGCTCTGCTCTACCGCTCTCGATGCGAAGTCTCTGTAAAGAGACCCGGAAAATTTGTGGGATAGGTGAATCTGTGTGTATCCTGGTGGGTCAATGAAACCCTTCACTGGGAGCTCACTCGGTCTCAACCAAGTCCGAAAAGTGTGTAGCTGTAGTAGATCCTCACGGATAACCTGGTTGACCTCGTCTGATAAGAGGGGAGAAAACTAAGCATCCATGTTATACTGGACGAGAGGTAGTCTATCCATGTGGAGCCCCAGTCGCTCAAACCATCTCTCTGTACGTGCATACCAGCACCTCTGATCTCCTCCTGCTGCAAGTGCCACAGAAGAGAATAGAGCTATCCATGGTAACCTACTACGCCTTGAGGTATAATCTCCATATTCCCTAACTTGGTACAAATATGTGATGACCTAAAATGCAGCATCTAGCTGTAAAGGGAGTGACCCAACTCAACCTGAATGATCTAGTGAGGAACGGATGACTTACCACGAATCATCCGTGATAACATGAGAATCTGTAGCCGGTCCACACGGGCCAACTCTGTATCTGACAAGTCTGGCCCCCAACAAGGACTGCCGTACATCCGCGCTGGGCGAGCCAAGGAGTCAAAAAGCAACCCCTTGGTGTCTCCATCTTGAAAGTGCGAGCAAAATCACTGCCTCTCTAGTCTGGCCAATGAAGCATACCCTCTACTCAAGTGTGCCTGCATCGCGGGTCTCATAGTGAAGCTCGGTCCGGAGAAAATAATCCCAAGATAAGTGTATGATGAAACTATATCAACAGATGACCCCGCAAATGTGAACTGCTCCTGACGCATGATGGCTCGAGATGTATTGAAGATCATGACCCGTCCCCATATGCAAAGAACTATCTACAGGAGAAGAGAATGGTAAGCATGATAGACCCACAAGAGCATATTTATTACTTACAGCAGGAAATCCGTGAGCTCCAGCTCAGACTTGCAGCTTTAGAGAGGAAAACAGATGCATGGGAAGCACAAGGAAAACAGGAAATTATTCATGAGGTACTGCAGATATATAATACAGCAGCACCCACACCACGGATGGTGATTAAAGTCCGGGACCTGGTCACAAGTCAGCTCCAATCAGTAAAACAGGAAATTACAGCAACACTGAACACTAAAGTTAACACTTCGGATGTGTATGACGAAGTACAAGAACAGGAAAAGAGGGTGGCTAATACATGACTCGTACGCATAGGGGGGCTACCACAAGGCTGGTTTGAAGGAACTCAAAAGGAAAAACTGGAAAATATCATGACCACTTAAGGATGCTAAAGACGTAATAGTTGTCTTACAAGAGGGGGGGACACAAGCCAAAGTATGCTTCCAAAACAAGATGAAAAGAAGCAAGATTCTTAAGCAAACCAATAAGCTGAAAGGCACTAAAATATGGATACCGGAGGACCTCACCCCAACTCAGTTCAAAATGAATGCGACTGAATTGGCTAAAGTGAAGGATGCTCAAAAGGAAGGAAAATGGGCTGTTTACAGAGATGGAAAAGCACTGCTAAGAGACTTCAAATCCAAGCCTAAGGACTCTCATTCTCAAACTGATGTAATGCAGGCCGATTATCATTGGTAGGAGACTGTTGTTAACCTCTGATAACTTTATGAGTGCTATATATACTCACAAGACACTCTCAGTCTATAACTGATGTTTTGGTGTTCACCTTTTGGTGTGTGTTTGTCCCATAGGCCCGTGAGGTCTCCTGAGCACGTTAATATATCTTTCTTTCTTTCTTTCTATCGTTAGTGCCATGGGCGAGGATAAAGCCAACCAAGAAAGCCTACATCGCCTTGTGATGCAAGAGCCATACTCTCTAATGCAATAGAGATACATGATAACCTTAAACGTTGCATCCAGCTTTAGTGGGAATGCTCCAAACTCAAACAAGACTATCTGATGTGAGACTGAAGGCTTACTATGAATCATGCGTGAAAGCACGAGAACCTGCTAGTTGGACCAAAGAGTCAAAGAGAAGAGTCTTGGTCAGAGGATCTTGGAAGTGAGAGTGAAAAAACTCCCACTCCAGTCTCTGGCTAGTGCGGCGTATCCCCTTCTCAGTCGGGCCTATAAGGCTGGTTGCATCGTGAAAATCAGGCTGGAGAAAAGGAACCGCAATATGTGTAGGATGCAACCACCTCCACTAGTAATCCATCCAAGGTGAAATGCATTGTTTTCCATTATCATTTTCTTGTTGATGGTATTTGCAAAGTGATTAGGCATGGCAAGACCTCCGAAGGATGCATTTTTGAAAGTTTAACGAGGGGACGGCTCATGAAATCTACGTTTTGCTAGGCTAGATAGATTGTGTTGTGGGTGATTCCATGTAATATTAATGTCTCTAGTGTCATTGGTGTTATTGCAACTAGATGTATGCGGGACTGAAGGCTTACTATGAATCATGCGTGAAAGCACGAGAACTTCCAACAAGGGCTTCCATACATACCTGCTAGTTGGACCAAAGAGTCAAAGAGAAGAGTCTTGGTCAGAGGATCTTGGAAGTGAGAGTGAAAAAACTCCCGCTCCAGTCTCTGGCTAGTGCGGCGTATCCCCTTCTCAGTCGGGCCTATAAGCCTGGTTGCATCGTGAAAATCAGGCTGGAGAAAAGGAATTGCAATATGTGTAGGATGCAACCACCTCCACTAGTAATCCATCCAAGGTGAAATGCATTGTTTTCCATTATCATTTTCTTGTTGATGGTATTTGCAAAGTGATTAGGCATGGCAAGACCTCCGAAGGATGCATTTGTGAAGGTTTAACGAGGGGACGGCTCATGAAATCTACGTTTTGCTAGGCTAGATAGATTGTGTTGTGGGTGATTCCATGTAATATTAATGTCTCTAGTGTCATTGGTGTTATTGCAACTAGATGTATGCGGGAATCAGTCCCTCATCTACTTTGGCATTTCTCCCACACCCGTGACTTTTTAGGATTCCTTGGGCAGCACTTGAGAACCAGATGTCCGAATTCTACTTTTGGAAAATCTTTCTGGCATTTTGGGATTCACCCACCTAGACAAGAGTTTGATTTATTTTTCAGCTGGTTTCGCTATTGGGCACTCTGGACTCCATGGAAGGACAGAAATCACAGAGTTTTTGGTGATCCAACTTTTTCACTTTTCTCTTTTTTCAGGCACTCTTTGCAGCAGTGCTTTTATGATTGTTTGCATACTCAGTACATAGACTATGACATTCAGATCTTCTCTTGTGACTCTCTAAGATAATGCAAAAGAAATTTCACAAAAAAAAGATGGTGGCTGGGTGTTTTAATGTCTCATTGTGTTGGGATTAATTGGCATGATGATTCATCTGTTCATTGTTCCTAATACAATTGGCAACTTGGGTACAGATGATGACTTGATACCAAAGAATGGAGATGATGAAGATGTTGCCGATGATGCATTGATTGACTGGGAAGATGGCAACTGGAGGAGATGATGACTTTGATACCAAAGAATGGAGATGATGAAGATGTTACTGATAATGCCTTGCGCCAAGATTTGTTAAGCCTGTGAGGATATACCGTTTTGAGGTGTTGCATGGAATGTATTGACCACATGCCTATTTTGTGTATTTGTATCATGAGACTAAGCTATGGGCCAAAGGATTGACAAAGGCATTTAAAAACCTTGAGTTATTTTGAGCTTGTAGAGCTATGTTGAGCACTCCCTCAACTTGTGGACAAGGGTTGCCTTTGGATGTACTATTAACAAATCTTTCTGCTTTTGGATGCTCTATTAACAGATCGGAAGCAAGAGCCACGATCTAGAGGGGTAGATTGAATCCAATGCTTTGTCCCATCACCTCTCTCTTTACCTAGCTTGCATAGCTTCACTTGTGTAAAATTTCGTATTCATAAAAGTTGTTGACATGGTGAATTTTATGCTTTTGTAGGTTTTACAACAAGGCTACGCTCTAGTGGGGGATGAAGAGCTAGTAGACACGTGGGACCCTCATAAACCAAACTAGTTCAGGGACAGCCTGTAAAATGAAGAGAATAGAAGACTGCAGCCAACTCTGAGAAGGCACACAGTGGAATGAATCCCCATCCCCCTCATCTCTCCTCTTCACCCTCGCCTTTCGGACAGGAAATCCCCTCCCTCTCTCCTATTGGCTGTCCCCTTATCCTTAGCCATCCCACCGCTGAGTCTCTTCATGTCTCCTGCAACGGCCAGCTTGCACCGAGTCGGTGCGTTGTAAATACTCCATATGCACCACCTGCAACCACCCTGTATCTGACAAGGTACCACTAGATAAACATTTGTGCCACCAATGAGTCAGGTCTGCAAAGGTTGGATGAGTCAGGTCTGCAAAGGTTGGTAGAGCATGACTGCGCGACATGAAGACCCTTGACGCATGACCATGTGCTTATGTCCCCATGTGACTATGCCATCCTGGTGACCATGTTGTGTCATCTTGCAACCATGTCATCGCCATGACTTGTGTCATCCTTGTGACCATGTCATCGCCATGACTTGTGTCATCCTTGCGACCATGTCATCCCCTCACTAAGTGACTACATGATCTTAGTATAATAGTTCCCCCGCCACTATCATTCACCATCCTGGTGAATAAGTGATATTGAAAGATGTGCAGGAAGAATGCCTTTGCTAAATACAAGAATTGTCATAGGTGAAGCAAAAAGTCCTATCGAAAACATATCAGAGTCACCCAACTTCCAAATGTATCACCAATCCATATCCATTGTGTTTCACAAGAGTGGAGTTGAAAGAAAACTTTATTGAACCACTGGTTACAAAAATGTGCTGATCAAACTGCTTTACAGAAGCCATTGGCCAACAAAAAGACCTCCTTTATTACAACAGTGTGCTGAAATCCAAGAAAAACAACCAGAGAAGGCGGATAATGTACAAATATTTTGAGCTGAAAACGAAACCAAATTAACCCAATACCAAAACCAACGGAGAAGCCGACATGCTAACAAGAAATGCCACAATCAGGAGGCAACAAGCTAACTATATACAAAAACCCTTCACGGGCCAATCAGTGGTAACGAAATTTTCGGGCAGCAGGACCTGCAAGAGCACTGAGATTAGAAGAGAGTTTTTTAGGATACGGTTGTTCAATTCCAATCCCAAGAAGTCAGCCCAGAAAATTGATACAAACTGTCAAGATTGCATGGAGCTTTAGACTAGCCTGACAACTGCAACAATAAATTAAGGTATTTAATACTCACTCAGAATCCCTAGAGTCAGAACCGTCTTCAGAAGCAGAGCATCCTAAAAGTACGCCAGTAACAGCAGCTGTGCCCGACTGCACAGAGTTTGGCCATACCCTACAGCTACCTTGGGAACTGATAAGTTTGCTGATAGGCGGACTAAACTGTGCAGCAGGGACTCCATATTAAACAGAGCCTGCAGTAGACCTCAGAATTCGCATGAAACTATCCAGAATCAAATTCTCTGCACAGGTCTGACAGGGCCGTTAGCCAGATCTGTAGTAAATTGGGCCTCCACGCATGTACACGTCACACGCTCACTGTTTCTTCCTCTACCGGATTTCTGCAGGAGGGCTCCTCTAAAAGTCCACATTCCAATAGTCTGAGCTCTGTTCTTTGTGCGGCTCCAAAGTTATTTTTAGAAACTCCGTTGCAACGTGGCAGAGCTGCAACAGAGCGACTGCATGGCTGCAACAGCCCGCATCACACTGGTGTCAGCCACGTCTATCCACATTGGCATAGTGACTAGTCCGAATGAAAAGATCATTGGTCTTCCGATCAGAGGAATTGAAGAAGCCATTTGGGCAATTATTTGCAAACTTATGTGAATTACAAGGACAGATGACCAACAGCGATGCCATTTTGGAGCTGCTGATGATTTTTTTGCCTATGAAAGTTATTGAGGACTGGATTGTCAATGCAAGTGTCAATTTCGTGCGAAGGTGGCAAATGATTCAAGAGGTGTGTAAATTGCCAAAGGAAAAGCTTGAACGGTCTACTATTTTGGAAGGCAACTGATCGACCTTAGTTATCAAGTTTTGCAAGCAAGCAAAGACATGGAAGATCATAAGCACTAAGGTGTACTTCTTGAATACAAGCTTAAGGACCTTTTCACGCATATTATTTCCTTCCGTTATGTTTTTTCTACTTTCTATATCAAAGAAGTAACTAGAATGCTTGGCCAGCTGCTAAGTATATGGTCCAGCTGCTAGCTACATGGGCAATTGTAAGTAGTTCATAATAGGTCAGGCTCTAACAGCTTCGAATGTGCCACATCGCTTCGCAGGATTTTAGAGTTTCATAAAACGCTCTAGTGCTGGCCAACTAAAAATGTTAATTTACAAGATATGACATATAAGTTTAGGACAATGCTTATCTATTCTAGCATAATGGCCAAAAGAACAGTACTATATCATATAGAAGTATCATGAGAAGAAGAATAAGACATGATAGCCTATACCGGATATAAGATTATGTAGGTCATGCAACAATATTGAAGATTGAATGTGCCTGAAAACTGAAGCAAATTGATCAAGTGACCACTACGTTAGAGAAGGATTATAAAACTAGAAACTATAGGGTTGATGACTTTAAAGATTTGAATATCATTAAATTAAAATCAATTAGAGAATGTAATTCATTGAAAACCCTTCTATACCTAAGAAACCAGATGTGATCATATTAAAAAAGTATTACATCTATGATGTGCCCTATGGGTGATCATATCTTATGGTCTTTAACTCTAATTCTACAAGATCTAAAACTAAAGAATCATTTTACGCACTTGCTCAGAGGAATTATATACTGAATAGTTTGTTTGAGTAAATGCCCACATGGAATCCTTAACTGTTTTAGATAATCAAAATCATTATTGTCCAATACCTACGGAATGCTTTAATGAATTTGTTCCACTGAATCGAACTGAATGAGAAGGTTGGTCCACCATTGGAGCGCATTGCCCTTCAAAAAGGTGGCTGCCTTTTGGACTTTGGAGGATTCTGTGAAGTGTTCACCTAAGTAGGCAACATCAAACTATTGTACGAATGTCCGGCATCCCATTCAAGGTCTGAAACTTTACAGTTGCCCCTCCCTCCTTGTAATCTTTCAATTTGCTTTTAGGGGTGAGATTGTCATAAACGGGGGGCTGTAAAAACGGTGGAGGCATCACTACTCCCACATTCAAAGCCATTCCACCCGTACCCATGGTGGGGTTTGGCATTCCAGGTCCCACTCCCTGCATCTGTGGCATATTCCAAGTATTGCCCATTGTCCCAGGTATTCCTGTCTGCATTCCAGGCTGCATCCCAATGGTCGAGTACATCAAATTGGCATTTGCAGGGGGCATTCCACCCATCATAGGTTGCAGAAATTCTGCATTCCGAGCTGCGTGCTGCCCACCTGACATTGCGGGTGCCTTTGCGGATGGTGCCAACATTGCCTGGAAAACCGATTCCCCTCCAAAATATCATGGATGCATCAAGGGCTGAGGAAGGGCTTGCTGTCCTTGATTGACTGAATGAAAGTTGTTGGCATCACCCACTATAGGGGTGATCGAGGGCATCTCTGAAAGCTGTCCACTAAAAGAAACGTGCCTTTGAGTCGTCCTATGCTTCTTCTGTTTCTTCTGAGCTCACTTTTTGCTTCCAAGGGAAGCAACCATAAGGGGAGGAGCTTGCATAATCTCCATGACAGCATGTTGCAACTGCGACAGGGCTCCTGCTACACTTTGCATTAGCAGCTGAAAAACGGCGTTGGGATCAAGCTCCTCTGCCTCATCTACCTCATCCTCTGAGTCCTAAGTGGCATGCTATGAAGAAATTGGTTGTGCCCCACTATCCTGCTGGTCATCACCCTTGCTGATGATGTGCTCCTCTTCAAAGCTCTCTGAGGCTGTCTTCTCCTGCCCCTCCTACTCAGAGATGGTCAATGACTCTCACGGTGTGACATGCTTGCTAAGATTGATGGCTATAGCAACAATTGCAATGAAGGTGTCCTTCACCCAACACTACCAGGGCTCACCTCTATAGGAAGATGGTGACGATCCCAACAATGGCCTTCGATAAACAAAAGGATAGTAGTCTTGTTCTACTCAATCGTAAACTTCATAAATGGCCACAACACAAGCTTCAGCCACGTCAATCACTTAGCACAACTTAGAAACATACTTCAACAACAACAAAGGTGAGGCTAGAATGCCCCTGCTCAATGAAAATAGTACACAGTGCACCCACTCGCCCCAAATGCCTTGGCACCCTTTATGCTTTCGAATGGAAATGTTTTACAACAAGGGTTCAACCCTGCATTGTTCTTCTTTGCAAATGCTCTACCCATCTTCAAGGCATCTAATACAAGTGCACCACTAGACTTCCCACTGGCAAGGCATACTTAGGCATCCAATTCTGATCTGACCCGACTGAGAGGCATTCAGGCATCCAAACCACTGGCAAACTGAGCTCAAGGCAGCCTCAAGGCTCTCACATGCATCCACACTGTCCTTAGGCCTACCACATGAAGCACCCTTGCTATGGGTGCTTGCTAGAACTTGAAGGAGTCCTGAAAGAAAGAACAAGGAAAAACAGAACCTTGAACCAATTCCCACTGTATGTGGCAGAGAGGCGAGCCCTTTTTTCGCACCTATTCTCTGTCCAGGCTCCCCACAGGGTGCATGTGCCGTCCAACAATTAGGATAAGAGAGAAAATGAGGGTAGAGGGCGAAGGGTGAGCAAGAAAGAGCTTTAGAGGTCAACAAGTAATCAGATCTGTCCCAAAGCCTCGACCCTGAGATCTAATGCCTCGATCTCCGTGCTCCCACGATCGATACAATAGCAAAGAGCCTCGAATCGCATGCCCAACAAGTCGTACAGTAGTAGAGAGCCTCCAATCCCGTGGCAAATAGTAAGTATTGCACGAAAATAGCCTCGAAATTTGTGCCATGGGCCGTACAGACTCTCGGGATGCATGCTTGGCAACCAGAGCATCGACACACAAGAGAAGGAGCAGCAAAAGTGCAACGAAAAACACACAGGGAGCTTTTGCTTGACGTCCAACTCCTCTAGGAGAGTGAGGGGAGAGAGATGAAAGGTGGGGGAAGGCCATGCATACACATGCATGACAAATGGCAACTCCTTCTTGCCATTTGCCCGTTCATTAAAGTCATAACCCCCATACCAAGGACAACGTTGACAGTACTTGGGCCAAACCTTTAGACCCCTATTTTAAAGCCTTTGCCTTGCCCCTAGGACCTAGTGGTGCACCTAAACTTTGTCCCTAGGAACTTCTAGGAAGTGTGCACTTCCTCTAGCCAGTTTCTAATGACCAAACCATTATTAAACTTAACCATGGTCAACCATGGGATAAGCTTGAGTTGAGTTACAAAGATACTTTACATCACTTTTCATGTTCTCGTGACACTCACACTATGGTGGAAGGGGGGGGGGGGGGGTTTTGTGAGTGCGTCTCCTCCATCTCTAAACTCGCTAGGCTATGTTCAGAGTGACCCCTCATCTCGGCCAATCTCCCTTGAAGAAAGATGTGATAAGCCGGACCTCAATAGAGTGTGCTCTAGTCGCTCTCCGTGTCGCAAGTATTGGCGTCCCGCTCGCCTACACCTTAGATTTTTGTTAGCTCTTTTTGAGTTGTTTTTTCTTTCATGCATGTCATGACGTGCTCCCACATTTGAGCTTGCTCCTGTTGGTTTCATTCTTACTTAATGAAGTAATCTTTTTGAAGAAAAAAAAGGACCAAGATATATGGAGCTAAAGGAGATCTACCCGTATGATACGGTTAATCTCATCTGGTGGGATTGACTCAGGAGGTGCGTCCATGCTGTACTGAAAGTGGGGAACCCTGCCCATCTAAATACCATGCCTGGCAAACCGTGTGGATATGCGTGCAGAACACGTCTCGCCCCCTCTGCTAGTCGTCTCGATGACTCTAGGGCCAGCCTCGATAGTCTATGGCTGGAAGTCATTGTCTGAAAGATGGCATTAACCTGTAGAGATGTCATGGCAAACTTTGCCTGTACTATCTCATGTGAAACTCAAGCCTTACTCCAAATCATATGGACCCCATAGTAACTTGTAGCCACTCAAATATCATCCACTCTATCATCGAGAGATCAATGCCCCAAAAGTGTGATGCATACATGGCAGTTGGCCGCACTAACGTGTTGAAAAGCCAACCCTTGGTCGGCGGATTCTCAAAGTGTGCCTGGAAGAATCGTCTCTCTAGCTATGCCAAAGCACTCCACCCCCATAAGACTCATGTGCGGGCTGCATGAGTCATCATGAAAAACAGGTCATGTGAACAATGCTCCCAAATATGTGTAGGACTGTACACTCTCCACTGGCTCACCACGGTAAAGTAAAGCTAAGACGGAAGTGCATTACATGAGAGGTGTTAAAGACCATAACCTTGGTCTTCCCAAGGTTGATTGTCAGGCCTCTCTCTTTCTGTAGAACACCTCTAGGGCTTCCAAATGTCTCTGCGTCTTTGGAGGCCCCTTCGCTGAAGATGATATAAGAAGTATGTCATTGGCATATAGCAGTATATGTATCATGAGGTCGACCAGTAATCCCCCTAGGCCGTCTCTAAAGCATGTGATCTCATCGATGTGGAATGTGAAGAGAGTCGGTGAGAGGAGGCAACCCTGCTTCACCCCAATGGTGCTCTCGAACCCAATCCAATAGACCACCTAGGGCACGAACTCTGTCTCTGACTAACTCATATAGGCTCATCACACGTCAAATCAACGTCTCTAAAATCTACATTGTAGTATCCTGATCATGCAGAATAGCTGGACTTCTGAACATCTACAAAGCATGTGCAGACTGCTATCTGGACCTCGCCTCCTCAATCATATCCCTCAAACTGAAGATGTGATCTAGACTAGCATGTTGCCTCTGGAATCTTGCCTGTCCAAGTGCCCACTTCCCCCAAGCCTCTGTATGACTGCTGAGCTACCTCTCTAATACCAACCCATTAACATTGGCGAAAGTGTAGCCAATCATGAGTATGTGGTAGTTCCCAGTATCCATAGGGTCCCAGGCTTCGATTATCGCCACAATAGCGCTTGTGCTCCAAGCAGGTGGGAAGCCTTGGCATTCAGCCTCGGTGAACATTTGTGTAGGACCGGATCCAAGACCTCCTACCCATGTGCAAATTTCTTAGTTCGTAGGCCCTCGTGATCCTATGCTCTCCAATTGTGTAGCCGGCAAAGTGCAGCATGTACAGTCTCTGTATTGAACAAGTAACACGTGGTGGGCATGGGCATACAGGACATGTCTGGTGGTGTTTGCATCTGAGCAACATAGAAGGAGCATGCATACGTGAGGCACACACCTGGGTCAATGCTGGGAATAGGTGGCTTCCCCTCCGATAGAAACCCACATCCAGTGGTCAGGTCTCCTCTTGAAAAAGATCTCGCAATCTCATCCATCATGTGTGTGAGGAGGGTCCGCCTCTTACGGCATGTCAATTATTGGAAGATCTATTGAGCCTCAGATTACGTCAGATGGCTTAAGGCATGCTCCCCTGTGGGGTGGGCTCTCGCCTCTCAGCACTTGTCATCGAACCAAGGAAACAACTCCTATCGACTCGAGGAAAATCAACGAGGGAAAGGACCCCCAGACCTGCAAAGAGGGAAGGGCTATCGATAGGAATCCTCCGATAACAACCTCCCCTAAAGTGCAAGAGCTGCAAAAGGGTCCCTGTGAATCATGTCTAGCGTCCCAGTGCGAAGAATCCCTACACTTGGTGGTGTGGAAGAGATAACCCCCTTACCTCTAGCGAAAGAGGTAACACATCGAGGAGAAGAGGAAGAGGGACTACTCAGGTGGAAGGTTAGGGGACTGAATATCAGCATGACTGTCACCCCTGACTCTATCCACGAGTGAACCATGTGTGGGTCTGGTAGACGGGGAAGACCACATCAACACCTAAAACCATGACACACACACGTCCCGCCTGCCCAACATGACCAGGAGCGACAAGCCTCACTGGTACCCAAGAAGAGACAATAGGGGGAGGACAAGGTAAACGTCTTGGACGCGCAGGTACCGAAGGTCTTGGACGAGTAGCTAGTCCAGGACGATGTGTCGAAGGTCTGGTAGCACGTGTCGAAGGTGCAGAACATGCAGTCAGTGCTGAAGTAGTGAAACGAGGAAGAGCTGCACCAGAAGACCTTTAGGGTCTTTCTTTTTCCTTGGACAATATCTAGCGAAACACCCAGGAATCCTGCAGATCCTACACTGGTCTTGCCTCCCTACAATCTCGACTCTCTGTCTGAAGAATGAGCCATCAAGACCCTAAAGCATGATATGGTCATCCGTCATGTTAGGGTCAAAAACAATGACCCTAAATCATGGCTCCCCATCAAACCTGACTCCCTCTACTGCTCGCGAGGGCAGGCCTGGTAGAGGAGGGGAGGGGGTCTCTGTGACCAAGCTGAACACGGCTCCGATAGATGGTACACCTGCGGGAGCCCGGGGAACCTGATGAAAAGAGAAGTGACCCGACTATCCTCCTCCACACGATCAAAACCCAATGAAAAGGGCATCAAGAAATCCCTCCTGGAACTAAGTGCCAAAGGGCTGGTCTTGAGCAATGTAGCTGCTCAATCCGGACAATCAAAGACCTTGAACCATAAGTATAGCAGTAACTCAAGTGACATTTCTTGAAGTCATATCGCAAACAGCCTTATATGACCAAAGACAAATGACAGCTGTGGAATGACCTGTCATTTGCTTTTCCATTGACAATCTTACTGTACAAACAACTCAGAAGGCAACTTGGAATGCGTAGGAAATATGCATTTGAATGCTTAGAAGATGGGGCACACAAATACCACGCTTAGAAGATGGGGCACACAAATACCACACCACCAAGAACAGAGATATGTTACTCTTGACATAGGAGATCCAGAATGTTTTTAAACATATACTTTTTCATAAAGAAGTTTTCACATCAAGACAAATGCTCACCTGCTCCTCTTCCCACCATGCTTCCCAACTATCTTCACCCTTTGCACCAACACCACCACGATATAATAGCCAGTTTATCCAATCGTCAAAGTCATCTACAGTCCTGTAAATGTAAGGACAAGAATCAAAATGAGAAATACAGAAATACAACATAAACCAAGAGAATGTGACAAGAAGACACAAAGAAACCCATATACTTACTTCTGCCACTCAAAACCTGAAGGATTGAAAATGTAGGGGGCAAAAAGCCAAGATAGGGCAAGAAACCAGCTACTGAAACTGAGAAGGATGTAGCTTGTACTTGAAGTCTCATAACCATATGCAAGGTATACAAATAAAAGCATTACAACTTCCAGCCTGTCCACAAGTACAGATGCACAAATTAAATTAAGGAAAGAACCAAAAGCTTAATAAATCAAAATTCGAAGACCAAAAAGTTTAGTTGTTATTTCACTCATCTTCAGTGAAGGGTTTGGTACATACGCTTTAACAAAATGACTGCGAGAAAACAGTCTGTAATTGTCTGCAAACTTGATATGTTGCACCACAAAACCTCTTCCAGTGGCTCGATACTTGATAGCAAATATACAACATGATACAAGTGTCAATTCATAGAACACCGACAGAAATGTCCCATAAACTGCAAAACCAAAAGTTCATGCAAAGTTAATCAACCCCATACCTTTGCACCACCGTGCAGGATAGTTCGACCAAAATAGTGTGTCCTTGTACCAAGGGAAAACGTGAAAAAGACCGAGCACAACTGCAACTGCATTGTTACAAAACTTATGATTGCCTGAAAGCCACATACACTGCATGTCAAGGATCCTCCAGCATATAGAAATAAACCCTAACCTCCACACACTTTTTTTTGGTGAAATCTTTGATTGATTATATTATATGAGTAGAAACCTCAAAATAAGGTGCTACAATTACATCAACTGAAAATTTCAGTATATGCCAAAAAGACCTCATGATCTATGCAGCGGGTGTGCAAGCAATCAAAGAAAGATTGCTGCAGAGAACGCCTAAAAAAGCCAAACAGAGAGAAAGTAGGATCACCAAAGACTTTATAATTCCTATATGTCCATAGTGCCCACTAGCGAACCCAAACGAAGAAAAGATGAAACTCCGGTCTGGAAGGATGACACCCAAATAGCCAGAAGAACTCACGAGATCACGGACAATGCCAAACCAACTGGGAATCTCACTTGCAGGCGTTGTCGAAGCAGATCAAAAAACTTACGAGAGCACGGACAATGCCAAAACAACTGACGCACAGTCTCCTAACCTCCACACACCCACCCACTCACACACACATACTTTGTTTTTTTTGTGAAACCATGTAACTTTATATTACAATAAGCAGTTCCCAGAAAAAGGAACATAAAATTACATCAAAAAATGGCATTATAAGACAAGCAAGCAGGAGAATCATAAAACGATTGTCCGATTGAAATCCGAAAAAAGTGAAACTTCGAGAAGGTGAGACTTCAAGTCCAAAGTCCCCAATAACAAGCCAATGTGAAGAAATGGCCAAAATCATGTCGACATGGATTGATCCCAAATAGCAAAAAATGCTAGCCAAAAAAAGTAGGAAATCGTGTCACGAGACATTGCTCAAGAAAAGAGTAAAAAGTCACGAGTCTCAGCGCCATGCCAAAAAACGTAGGTCAATGATTCCCTCGGAGCTAGGCATTTGTGACAAACAATAGGAGCAATATATCTTCGTGCCACGAGTTGACCAAAAGGGAAAACACCAAGCATCACTCCCCACAACAGGACCTGTTCACGTAGAGGCAATTTGCAGCTCCAAGCTGCCACATATGCCCGCGCGCACACACATACATTTTTTTAAAAGTGAAATCTAGCACACGCAAGCACCCACACACACACGCCTTTTTTTTTTTTGTAAAAGAAAATTTTTGAAAAGCACTTACATTCATAGCTGTCCTAAAGTGCGACAACTACAACTCATAACTAAAAATAGTAATAAAAAACTTCCAACAAGGCCTCACGAACGCCTCCAAAGGAATGAGTATCCTATAGAGACCGACGCAAAGAAGCTTGAAAGTATGGAAAGACAGTCACTGAAGAGTGCTCATACAATCGAATAGTACAAGCACAATACAACGACCAAAGAGTCCAAAATAATCATACTATTAAATAGAAACATATCTTCCAAACAACCAAAACCGCTTGCCAAAGGAAGTGGATGGAAAACGAGCTCAAAGCCTTGTCATCAAGCAGAAAAAGTAATCCCATGCAAAAGGACAAGTCCAAACAAATGTAACACTGCCTTTGTTGGATGAAAGCAATGTGCATGGAGGCCACGAACAATCCCATTGGTAAAGCCCCAACAAAACAGCACCATTGGAATGCTCTTTGCTTGAGAGGGAGTTTGGTCTTCCAAAATGCACCAAAGAGAAGTTCTCCACCAAGAGAGGGACTTATTCAGATGCCAAAACTGACTACCATAGTCTTGAATCCATGGCTCTACAAGCACGAAGTCATATTCCTTCTTGGCAAAAAGATTAGCAAACGATAGCCTAGTGTCTCACGATCAAACAGCCAGTCTAACAAGGGGCAGGTAGAAAGTAGACAAGGGATAGGCTGAAGAGGCTGCAAAAAAGTGGTAATAAAATGCTAGATAGGTCTATGATGGATGCCTAAGCAATACTTTCTCCTGGCCTATTGAAAGAAAAGTGTATAACCTCGATCGTCCACACACTTTTTTTCTTTTGGGTAATATCCAATGGAGTATATTTATATGCTCATAAATTTACATGATGGGAGGTCTCCAAAATGGAGAGTATCCCAAAGATCAGAAACATAAAAAGACAAGCTCTATGCAAGAAGCAGTCATATCATCCTCATGGTAGGCATCATATAAGGATTGCCGCAATGAGGCTCGGAAAGATTCATATGACTTGTGAATCTGCCGACCCAAGTATGCCAAATTATGCTCACTTCAGATTGTCCAAAGAGCCCAATATCGCACCCAAGAGAGAAATAGTGAGTATTGAGACAGATACTTCATAAATTTGCCAAAGAGCCAGAAATGTTTCCAAAATCTGTTACTCGGGAAACGGATCCGAAGATAATCTGAAATTCTCCTGAGGAGGATCCTAGTACACGGGCAGTGCCAAAGCAAATGAATAACAGTCTCTGAAGGAGCCTGACATCTTAAACATGTGGATGGTGCAATGCGACGTTTAGCAAGTGTGACCCCCACTAACAATCTACCTATCATACATCTCCAAAGAAAAAGTCTTTGTTTCAATGGCATTTTACACTTCCATAATATCCCGAGATTCCTCCGCCACCATGAGAGGGGCTTCCTTATATGCCACAGAAAATTAGCATATTGCTGAATCCATGGAGAAGGCTCAAGAAGCCTATAGGCTTTGATGGAGGTTAAGGCAAGAAGAGCAACTGGATGAGTGCATGTAGCAGAGGGTTGCAATTGCCTATCCATAAGCATGTCTGTGTCAGCCACAACTGGAACAGGTAGAAAAGGATGCATTCCCAATGCATAGGAAGCAGTGGCCTGAGAAAAAGATAAGACATATCCCTGATCATTGTAGGTACGAAACGAAGAGAGAGAGAGAGAGTGCAAGTACAGGACGAAGTCGATGTAGAAGTCTCGTCAAAATATTTAGATAAGGTTCCTAAACACAAGTGCAAAGTACTTGTATCTAGGCCTAGGACTAAGTGTCCTAGGTGTCACATAGGACTAAGTGTCCTATGTGGCATAGAAGGCACTAACACTACAAGTGCCTACAAGGCACATACCATGGCCTATAGGGCATCACTAGAACCACCAAAAGATGGCCTACAAACCCCCCTCCATGGGATGGGCTGCAGTACTCTGCAAACGTCTCAGAACACCTGGTAGTTTCTGGTCGTGGTGGCACATGTTCATCCAAAATGATATAGCCATCTATGAATGTATAAGGAATGTCAGATCATGTAACAAAGGGAACCAAGTGTAAAGCCTGTCGGAAGACTTTGAACTTAGGACGAGGAAGTGCCTTTGTAAACATATCCGCGATGTTGTCCTCTGTGGGAAGATAGGACAACTCCATGTCTCCTGCTGACAACCACTCCCGAACATAATGATAGTGAACCTCAATATGCTTGGTACGCGCATGAAACACTAGGTTACGCGCAATGGCCAAAGCACTCTAGCTGTCAGTGTAGACAATAGTGGAGGATGTCTGGCAAATACCAAGATCTGTAAGTAACTGTCGAAGCCAAACACACTCTGCTGTAGCGGTGAAGGCTGCCCTGTACTCAGCCTCACAACTAGACGTGGCAACTATCGGTTGCTTCTTGCTGAGCCAAGAAATACATGAATTGCCAGGCAAAAAACAATTGCCAATATGTGACACTCTGGTGTCGGAACATCCTGCCCAGTCACTGTCCGTGTAAGCATGCATGGCAAGTGAACCCTGATCACCATAGAAGAGGGTTAAATCCTGAGTGCCTCTGCGATATCTGAAAACTCTCTTCACAGCATTGCTTCACTGCCTGCCAATGCGGTGAACTGGGCATGTGCATGAATCTGCTGAGCTGAGATACTGCATACTGCAAGTCTGATGTGACATAAATAAATAACGCATCCAACAGCCTGCTGATAAAGAGTGATATCACATGGTGCGATCCCATCATGAGGTGAGAATTTGAAGCCAGGGTCCACTGGAGTAAAGATTGGCTTGCAATCCTCAAACTGAAAACGATCAAGGAGCTGTCCAATATACTTGGACTGAGACATCATGATACCCCCCTCAACATGAGCAAAAAGAATGCCTAAATAATAATGGAGCTGTCCCATTTCTGACATATCAAAAATCTGCTGCAAATCAGCCTTGAAAGCTGCAATTTGCTGAGTATCTGGGCCCGTGAAAAGCATATCATCCACATATAAAATCAGCACTAAAAAATCAGATCCACTCCCACGGAAATAAAGTTGTGAGAGTTTTAGACAATTCTTTTGAAAAGGAAATCGATGCATCTTACCCAAAAGACAACCTTCACACACATGTTTAGTAACTGTGTGAGTCTGAGGTACATCATTTGCCATCTGCTGTGAATGTAGCTTTGCAAGAGCTCTATAATTGAGATGGCCCATTCTCTCATGCCGAAGATGAGTTTCAGCAAGCTGTGAATCTGAAATGGCCAATGCTTCAATAGAAAGTGCAGTTGAATGATGATCAAGGTGATAAAGCCCTTTTTGCAAAGTGCCAGTGAGAACTATGGCATTGTCATCACGAAGATCATATACTAGGCATCTGTAGCCATCAAAAATTACTTTGAAACCTGAAGTAGCAATTGCTGAAATTGAAATCAAGTGACTTCAATGCCAAGCACAAACAGAACATTTGTCAGAGTGACAGGATGGCTAGAAATGGATGTGAGCTGCACATCTCCAACTCCTTTTACAGCATATGAAGCATTATTGGCACATGTAACAGTCCCCCCTCGAGGTGCATCAGTTAGAGAATGAAACAACTGTGTGCAAGATGTGACATGCTTGGAAGCACCACTATCAAAGTACCAAGACTGAGCATCATTAGCAGTAAAGAGTGCATCAGCTTTGGAGGGATCAAATGAGCAATGGACAGCCCATGCCCAATCATCCTGAAGAGCATGTGCATGTGAAGCATCTGCTGGCTCATGGGATTCAATGGCATGTGAGGCATTAACTGTCAATCCTGCTTTCTTTTTCTCTGAAGCAATGCACTTCCTGCATTCTGAAATGTCATGTCCAGGCTTGTGACAATAGTTGCATCTTTTCTTCTTTCATTTATCTGCTGTATTTTTAGATGCATGGGAGGAATTGCAGCTGCTATGCGCAGATTTTGGCTTGCCCATAGGCTTGGAAGCCTTGCCTCTTCCTGTTTGCTGTGAAGCAAATGCATGATCAAGAATAATGGCTTGTCTGTTAGCTCTACTTTGCTCTTCCTGCAAAAGCAAAGTAACTAGCTGATCAAAAGAATAGTGGTCTGGATTACCCATGGCCACTAATCGAAGGGTTGTAGCAAACCCTTGATATGTATCTGGTAGTCCATTCAATGTAGTACTGACAAGCTGTAAATTTGGCACCACCTCATCAATGTTGGCAAGCTGTTCCATGAGGTCCTTGACCTTTGTCAAATATGCATCCATTGACTCACCTTCATTCATATTCACATTCACTTCCTATAATTGCCTTCTCAAATATGCAACACGAGCTTCATTGCGAATCTGATATAGAGAAGCCAATTTATCCCAAGCATCCTTTGCTGTCCTGCAAGACCGGATGTGTGGAATAATGACTCTCTTGCATGATAAAGCAATGCATGAATGTGCATTTAAATCTATTGCATCCCATCTTGACTCTTCTTGAGTTGGAAGAGCAGCAGCAGGAGTGCTAGAGGAAGAGGCATCAGGAGGAGTACCACGTGCAGAAGGTGCAGCAGTAGAACCAACCACTGTCGCATTGGCTGGCCTCAGATCAGCACTAGAAACAATATTCCACAAATGCTTTGCAACAAGAATATGTTTCATCAGATAAGACCACATCGGATAGTTGGTGCCATCCAACTTATCTTCACGAAGAACTCCAAATAAATCTTGATTGTTCCAAATAACCTGAAAACCCAAAAGCCTCAAGGCTATCACTGCAAAAAAGCTGGCTGTCCCAAAAATGACAGCAAATATCTGCAAATCTATGACCCAAAAGCGCAAATGCAGATCTGACCCAAATGTGACTGTGACAGGCAATGTTCACTGCAAAAACAGCAAATGTGGCAAAAGCCCCAAATTTATTGAGGGCAAATAGGCCAAAAAGAGGGCGAATTCAGAAAAGCCCCAAATTTTGCTGAAATTTTACAAATGTGACCCAATCTATGCAAATCTGACTCAATGCCCTGCAAATGTAACTGAATGTCCTGCAATATGACCCAATGTACTGCAATCTGATGCAAAAACAGCAAATTTGGCAAAAGCCTAAATTTATTTAGGGCAAATAGGCCAAAAAGAGGGCAAATGTGTGAAAGCCCCAAATTTTGCAATGTCCTGCAAAAGCCCCAAATCTGTAGATGATTGCAGTGAGACCAAGGACCTTGTACAGCGAAGGTACGAAATGGCGTACGGTACAGTACGACGTACGGATGGAGTACAGCGCAACATACGGTCGCAAGTATGCTCACGTACGGTACAATACGACGGCAGATGTACTGCGCAGAGTACGAGTACGATGCACGTCTTCTCACGTACGGTACAGTACGACGGCGCATTGCAAGTACGGCATACGGCGAAGAACTCACCGTACGTACGGCGAACTACCACTGAAGGTAAGTGATGCGCAGAGTACGGAAGATACTGCGCAGTGTATAACTGCAAAGTACGGATGTACGGCGGCGACGCAGAAGGTACAGGTGATGCAGGTCTGCTCACATATGGACTGTGCCAATACGATACAGCACTAAAGGTACTAGTGATCGGGGGCTGAGGAGAGCTTGAGAGCTGGAAGCAAAACCTGCTCTCATACCACTATAGGTACGAAAGAGAGAGAGTGCAAGTACAGGACGAAGTCGATGTAGAAGTCTCGTCAAAATATTTAGATAAGATTCCTAAACACAAGTACAAAGTACTTGTATCCAGGCCTAGGACTAAGTGTCCTAGGTGTCACATAGGACTAAGTGTCCTATGTGGCATAGAAGACACTAACACTATAAGTGCCTACACTTATGCCTACAAGGCACATACCATGGCCTATAGGGCATCACTAGAACCACCAAAAGATGGCCTACAATCATCTACCACATCATGTATATATCTAATTCACAATTTCATGAGATTGTATGTCTGAACAGGTTCATGTAAAGCGAGTGGAATGTCAAAGATGGCACTCCAATGAATACTTTCTTTCCCCATTGAGTTTGTTCCCGAGCAATTATCAGGAACCCATTTGACCTTAGAAAGTACTTGTTTCCAGTCAAGTATCAGAGCAATAGAGAAAGGACAGCCAGGTATCTTCCCTACAAATCTGCCAATCACAACCTCCCAATGATCAGTAGTCCAATGACCATAAGCACAAGTCCTCATGTTGACACACATGGATGCTAGCATACCAGTCCATGGCTGTTGTTGGCGGAAAAAAGTATGCAGCATAGCCGCCTTCCTTGCAAGCACATGGTATCTTATATTGAGGACATTAAGTCCACCATGCATCCTAGGAGAGCACACCATTTCCATCTTCATCAGTCTCAATGCTTTCACAGTAGTTTTTGTTCTCCATAACATCTCCATAGCTTGAGACATAAGGGCTATAATATCCCTGGAGGACCAATGCAACAAAGGCAAATAGAACTGGACATAGGACATTACAATGGACTGTACTATTTTGAGCCTGACATGAAGAGGCCAAGTAGAAATCTTCTAGTATTCCAGTTTATGTTGAAGACACACACAAACACACACACACACACACACACACACAAGTAAAAAGGGCAACAATGACAAGTTCATGGTTAAGTTACCTTCAAAACTCCTTGCTCCAATATAAATCCCATCAACATAGGCACCGCCGTGAAAACACCAATTTGAAACAAAAACTGTGTGTCAAGAGCACTTTGTAGAGCTTTGTTGTTTGTAATCAGTGCAAAATTCTCCAAAGATGCCCCAACACCTGATAATGCCTTCAGAGTGTAATGCACAAAACATCAAGCTTTGACACCAATAATATTAGGAGGAAGCCAAAAATGATGGAAGAGCTTTGCACATGATAAGTAATTCATGAATGCTTACCAAGTAAGCTTTTCCGTAGAGAAAAACATAAACAACAAGAACAGTCATCTGCAAAGAGATCAATGTGAGTGGCAAGCAGACATTGTATACAAACAATAATATCAAAAAATTGAGGGAAACTACATCATACAAATCCAAAATCCTACCATGGTGCACACATAGTATCCCACTGATGTGATGTAAAACGAGAGCATCCTGAAGAAATCAAACAATTGCCCCAACCGATACACGTCTCTACTCAACGACTGTTCTCCATTGCCACTTGACACCTTTGCCTCAAATAAAGCTATTTGATTTAAGCCAACGTCTCGACCTTTTCCAACCTGAAAATCCCACTTTGAATTATTGATTTCAAAGGACATTTTAACATGCTAACTACACACTATTCAACTCCTGATAGCACAATCGAGGCACATTAATTGTCTTTCAAATATGAAGATTAACTAGATGGACTCAACATAAACACACATACATGTCTAGAAGAGGTTTCAGCAAAGAATTTTGAGGACATCACGCCTGATCCCAAGGGATATCTATTTTGAAGAGAACAGGATGTTATTTTGTTTGTTAACTAGAGGACCAAGTCACCAAGTTGCTCGACTTCAAACATTGACAATTATTGGAAACATGTAATCAAATGATTCAAAGGCGTTGTAGTGAGGAATGTTCTGTAATACGAAAGTGAACATCTAGTGAGGACTATTAGAAAAAAACTAGTAAAAGACAAGATTCTAGGTGAATCTAATTTGAAGGGTCTATAGATAATTATAGCTCCTATAAGCTTCTTATAGGAAAGCAAAGATATAATTATAGCATACATAATTGGAGGCTTAGATCTCTAGATAAGAGACATTCATGTACACACAACTTAAATGAAGGGCTCAAAAGGTTGGGTAGTGAGGGGATTGGCTGGGCACAAAAATCAAATATAAACTTGCTAAGCTTACGAATCCCCAGAGCAGGAAAACAGTTATCAGATATCTTCTCTCTGTCCATCTTGATGCCTTCTTGTGAAATAACATGGCAAATCATTCTTCCCTCCTTGGTTCCTATCCAACGCTTGGAAGAATTCAGGCTCCCCTAGCTTCATCTATCCTTGTGAAAGTTTCCTTGACCTTTTCCAAATGACTCACCTGAGTACTGTAAATAAAGAAGTCATAAAGGTATACTTGCAGAAATACATCTAAATAAAGTGCAAAAATATTAGTCATCAACCGTTGGCAAGTGGCAGGGGCAATGGTGAACCTGAAAGGCATAAATGTGAATGCAAATGTACATCACAGAGTGGTGACGGTAGTCTTCCTCACATGCTCAACTGCTATCTTTAACTGATAAAAACCTCTTTAACTGCTATCTCATGGCCTGGTTTGCATACAATGACACCATGAATTTATCCATTCGGATAGCCAACTTAAGGCAATGTATGAACAACTTAAGGCAATGAGCTTATCCATTCGGATGCCCATAGCCATAGCTTATGTGGCTGTCAGAAATTAGCAATCAGGAATTGACTTGCAGAAGATGGAAGCTACTTTTCAACAAGATTCAGAAACAGATTAAATGCCAATTCTGGCAGAAGAAATATACAGACAATCATAGAAAGTATTGGTGTTTGAAAGGAAATTATGGTGGCATAAGCATCATTATGTCTCGTGAAGGGAGAACCACCTAAAGCTAACCCACATGCAGTTGGAATGCGGCATACATATTACAGTCCCACCCACTTCAGGATGTCCAATGTGTTGCATACCCCTCTTATACACGCCTAGCAGTCTTGCCTAGAAGCTACAAAGAAAAACTTTCCCCCATATAAGTAGAAGCAAGTCAAGCCGATACAAAACAACCCTTCCACATAGAACCCAACATTACCCCATCATAGAAAATAACGAACATGGGTAAACCTGTGATGAATGATCCCTTCATCACACTAAAAGAAAGAGGAAACCAACCTGAATGTATTCATGATGTGTAATGTTCCCTCGTCTCAACGTAGAGTTGAATCCTGGTATTGTAGAAACAGTCAGAAGCTTCCCCTGAATAATGCACCTCACGATAATTTCCTCTCATATGAACCTTCTGAAATAAAGTACTTGGTCTACAGAACAATTTTTCAAATAACGACCGTTGAGACCTGCATAGATATCCTCACTGATGTTGATCACTCGCGAAGCTTTGCTTATGCCACCCCTAGTGATGTGAAAAATTCTATCAAAGACATCTGGGTGGCCATAGTGCATTCTGACCCTGCAATGGGAAGATCATCTTTTTTCTAAATTCAAAAACATATATTTGCATAACTTGTTCAGGCTATTAAAGGAAAAACGTTAATAGATTCAACCTATATGAATACAAAAATTTAGCTCACTTCAGTGGATTAGCCAATACACGCTGGCCCAATGTCACAAAACTTGTCTCCTGGTTAGACATGAACCAACCCAACGAAGACACACTGCAAATCAAATAAACTGATTGTCAGTGTGTGCTTCATTAAAGAAAGCCACAGTAACACTTTCAAAACAGACACATACCTTCCTGTAAACACATGCTCACGTACACCAAGAATCGTTGGAGGACGTATTCCATGATCTTCTCTGAATTCCTCCAGTAGATTTCGCATCTTAAGAGCCTCTTCAAAATAATTATCCTAGGAGAATGGAACATAGAACACCATAAGCTGCAAAGCTGAGCACAACATGCTTTCAGTTTGCAACATCAACATTTCAGCACAGATTCATCTCCTCAAACAAGGTAAGGATATCAGTGCAAATGAGTATATCAAATATATTCTGAGACAAACCAAGAAGTGTAATCCCGAATTGTAATCCCTATCGTTAATAGATATCCCCCACTAGTCATATATATCCTCTCACAATAAGCACAACTTATCTATTGCTAATGAGCATTTCACATCCTGAATTCCATACCCTTTTTTAATCTCAATAGAGTCTGTCAAAATGCGCATGCTCATGACTGCTGATTCCAGACAGAAAAAAAGAGCAAGAACAAAAAGTGATCACCAACAAATTTTCAAGAATAGACACGTGTGAATTCACAGGTTCAGGTAAACATGCTGCACAAAACCTGCAGGCGACAGGTAACAGGCACGAGCAGCACTTTCTTACGCAGTGTATATACCTAGATGAATCCAGGAACATTCCCAAACTCATCCTCTAAAAACACAACATAGTGCAGTTTCAATCTCATGATAGTCACTCACAAGGTTGAAAACCATAAACTCCATCATGCATAGCAAGGACTAGCTACTATGACATCCCCACTTTCTTACGCAGTGATATAATGAAACACCCAAAAGTGCCTTTAGGTACTACAAAGCCTAGAAGCTGCTGCAGAAAGGTCCATAATTGAAGTTTATTGTAGGGCTCTAGAACTACAGAAGGCTCACATCTCTGAAATCAGCTATTAACACCTTCACATCAACCATGGTCCTTAGATATTCTACTAAACCATGCATGTCCCTACATGTGTATTCTAGGCATATAATCAAGGGATAGAACTGCAGCCAAAGGGTATGCCCATCATCCCTTCAAGTTAGGTCCTCCTTGGATGTTAACCCTTACAAAATGCCACCAGCCCCACCAACACAATTTAGGAGACTTAAATTATCACCTCCACTTCACGTTCCTTTACGTTCTTGAAAAAAACATCGAAAACTTTTCAAAATTTTGCTTACATTTTTCATGCTGAAATGTCTTGAAACGTATCCCTCCATTAAGTACATATTCAAGCCTTATTTTGTGTCATATCCCTCTCTTTCTTACATGAGGAACTATGCATGGCTCATACAGAAGAGTAAGTGGTGCTCTTAACCCCACAAATCTTCCTCTACCAAAAAGTTCTATTAAATATGGGAGAAACTGCCAAAAGAAGAAGCTCATAGATGAACATCTAGAGCATGAGAAACACGTGGTAAAATACCACTCAAAAAGTCTAAGCAACTGAAAAACTTCATAAAAACAGAGAATCTAGCTGGAAATGCCACTTCAGGCCTATGAAGGTCTATGAAAATAATGGGCAACCTCTCCAGTGTCTTAGCCTCACAGATCTTACCAAAAGTGCATGAGTGATACTCTTTGTCCCCCCCTCTTGAAAGGGACTTCTATTAAGTATGAAAGAAACAGCCAAAAGAAGAAACTCAAAGTATAGATACACATAGATTTTAAAAGAAAGTAGACTAAATCTACCCAACTCCCCAAATATAGTTACCAATAGGCTATAACTCATGGGTACCGAAACACCGGTCATTAAACAAAAATTTAGTCCCACTCAAAAAGTCTACGCAAAGGCAAACCTAAGAACCAAGACTCTGGTTGGAAACATGACTCAATGCTTGTGATTGGCTAAAAAAAAAGAAAAGGCAACCTCTCCACTCCTGCCCTAAGCAGACTGAGAGGATCCTTCTATCCTCAACCAAATAGCCAGCAAACCATGTACAATATCTATCGAAATGCTTGCTAAGGTATGAGCTAGGTGAACCTGGGTGCCATTAATAGCCTCTGTACATACATCTAGATCTCCAAACGGGCCATGTGGCGATGCTCGCTACAATCTTCTAGCAAGTATACACTAATGCATGTGAGGTCTGTATTATGAGACAAGCATGACATGAAGTCAATAGACGTACAGATCATGGTGTCAAATCGTTGATAGGACAAAATCTGTATCAAGTTTTTGAGCACTGTAAATAGCAGTGGGTAGGCACATAGTTGTACACATCTAGGGTAGGTGTGGGCTTTTGGCATTTGTGGATTTTTCTTTCACAAGCATGATGGACTAATGTATAGTTTTTTGAGATAATAAAGTATGTTTCACAGGGACTTCATGGGAAATGATGAAATGCAATGTGGTTGTACTAGACTTCCAGAGCAAGGGTGTCTAGTGTGGGATCAAGCGAAATGTTTTTGGGGTCATGTAAAGTCAAGTCATGAAGGGTTTTTTTATATTTTCCTCAGTCAATGTGCACTTGCATGTTACAGGAATTCGATATGTTATGGTGTCCATGTCAAAGGGCTTTTCATGTGTGTGTACGGGGTTGCATGCAAGCTTTAATGTGCATGCTAATGTGTGTGGGAATTGTGTGACTAAAGGTCCAAAATGTGCATTTAATGTGATTTGGGCTTTGTGAGCTAGGGAAGTTGTGGTGGTGACTGTGTATACACGTTTATGTGTGTTAGAGATCCTGATGGCATTTGGATAGAGCTATGTTTATTGCAGCAACAGCCGACTCAGTTAGTGGATGAGTATGTCGGTAAGTTCACTGTGTTGTGGAATAAATGGCAGGTGGCCTTATTACCTGAAGTTCCTCCCAGAGTCATAAAAAAGGATAGGTTTGTTGCTGGTCTGAAGCCAGAGATTAGGATAAAGATTGAATGTAAAGAGCTGGTTACTTATGAGGATCCTCTCAAGGTAGCAAAAGAGAAGGAGAAGCAGCAGATAAGATTGTCACAAATGATGCAGGAGATGCCAATGGTTCAGCATGTGCCTGAATTTATCTCTCATGTCAAGCCAGAAATAGAGAAGCCTGAAGTCAAGAAGGAGGAGAATCTAGAAGAATAAATTCATAAAATGTTGGAGCTTATGAAGAGTTTGAGTTTGAACTTGATGATCGGTAGGGGAACAGGTAGATCATCGGGTGGTTATGGCAGAGGCAGCATGCCTTCTTCAAATAATTCAGGCCCGTGGCAGGCAAGACGGGGTCAAGGGTCATTTGCACCTTGCGTCCAGTGCTTTAATTGTGGAGAGTGGGGACATTACAGCACACACTGTGATAAGCCTCCTCGTGCTGAAGGTGATGTTTATCCATTGCCAAGAGGGTTAAATAATAGGGTGAATGATCATAGTGTAGAAGTAAAAAATGCAGGTGTTGAGGAGAAAGAAGAATATTTGAAGATGTTGCAGAGATACCCCAATTTGTTCATCACCTCTTATGAGGAGATCAAGGGATTTAAAGGGAAGCCTCTGAGGATTGAGCTGAAGGAAGGTGCCACACCTGTTTTTCACAACATAAGAAGATTAAGCCCGGAACAGAGAGATGTGCTGATGGAAGAGGTAGATAAGCTTCTCAAGGCAGGAATAATTTATCATGTAGTTCACTCTGATTGGATAAGTCCTGTGGTCATAGTGCAAAAGGTGTAGACAAATGGAGAGTCTGTATTGATAACAAACCTCTGAATGCAATGACAAAGAGAAACCACTATCCTCTGCCTTTTCTGGATGATATTCTTGATATAAAGTGGCGGGTCATGAAATGTGCAGCTTGTGTGACGGATATTCAGGGTACTTCCAGATAGCCATAGCCCAAGAAGATACATTTTCACGATCAGGTCTGTGTTGCGCTCTACCTGCTTGAGATGCGCCGACAGAGAGACACACTGATGCGACAGGCCAAGGAGCAGCATGGACTGATGCCAGGTCACCATTGACACATCACAGACTTTTGTCAAATATTTCTATGCATCTTAGTCAGCTGCCAACGTAGCGGAGGGAGAGGAGCTTGATGAGATGAGAGCATCATGGATCAGTGGTAGAGGTGTGCGAGGGACACACTCCACGTGCGACGCACAGAGAGCCTAGAGTATGCACGATCGAGGTCCGGTCTATCTCATCCCTTCTCAGAGGCGACCGCCAAAGACAAGGCATCACCCTTGACGTAGCACACAGGATCCAGAGATCGAGAAGACCGTGCCCTCCCCTACTTTGCGAGACAGCTGAGTAGACACAAATACGAGAGCTTCTTACATCTCATTAGAGTGCCACAAGGTTACCTGGATATATGGAACCTGAGCACGTACTAGGAGTGCTAGACCTGAGCGCCTAACACGCTCCTCTAACCTTGCTACTCTAGTATTCTGTTCACTAGCTGAGCATACTAGCGCTTTAGCTTTTCAGCTTAGCAAGAGTCTTTGTGAACCCTTTGCTTCAGCCCTCAGTGGCTTGTATGAGGTAATTCTTGGATTCGCACTTTGTCTCATAGGCCTACGAGGGCTCTTGTAGACATTAATCTCTCTCTCTCTCTCTCTCTCTCTCTCTCTCTCTCTCTCTCTCTCCTTCCTCCCCCCCCCCTCTCTCTCTCTCTCTCTCTCTCTCTCTCTCTCTCTCTCTCTCTCATCGCGCATTTTTTGAAATCTTTCTCTCTCTCTCATCGCGCACTCTCTCTCTCTCTCTCTCTCTCTCTCTCTCTCTCTCTCTCATCGCGCATTGACAACGCTCGCCATCTCCCGCTTTTCAATGTTGCCGGTTTCCCGTAATTAAACATGGCCGACACCGTCGAGCATGTTACAGAAGCAGCAACAGCAGCAACATCAATGGCCGCCACGACCGATATGCTGCACTATAGTAGAAGAGGACTTGCATCTTCTTCAAAGGACAGCGCAGTGCCCGCACTTGCCGCACTCCCAGTCGCAGGTACACCGGTTTCAGCTCCACTATCTCATCTTTCGCCCAGCGCAGTGCCCGCACTTGCCGCACTCCCAGTCGCAGGTACACCGGTTTCAGCTCCATTATCTCATCTTCCGCCCATAGCTACTTTGTACCCGCAGTTTTTTTCACCCCTCCCCTCTCAGGTTCCTTCTTCTCCTACCCCTTCACCCTTTTTGCTCTCCCTCTCACAGCCCTCTGTCACCTCTTTCCCTTTGTTGCCTATTTTACCTACTTTGCCAGAGGCTCCCTCCTCCTCGTCCTCTCTACAGACTTTACCCATCCCCTCCTCTCCATTCCCGGTACCCACTTTCTCTCCCCCTTTCCATCCTTCTCCTAAATCCCCGCTACCCACCTTACCGGTTTCCCCCCTTTCTCCCTCTCTTTCTCCTTCCTTGCCTTGCACTGTTTGTCCTTGCCGCCACATCCTACCAGAGCTTCAGCACTTTCAGACCCACCTCCGAGCTGCCCTTCAGATGCTTCAGAAGAAGGACGAGACCATTGCTCTACTTACAGCTCAGGTTGCATCTCTTGCTGATCGAGTGACACAGCAGGATCGGGAGATCTTGTGTATTAGGACAGATCTTCAGGTCTTACAGGCGACTCATAGGACTCTTGCTGGAGAGATTCATGGACACACAGAGCGAGTGCAGCAGATCAAGACTCGCGTTCAGCACATAGACACATCTCCCACTACAGCAGTAGCAGTGGTTGAGGAGCGTTTGACCTCCCTTCAGACAGAGGTCCAGAGAGCCACAGAGTGGTTGGATGTCGTCCGCCGTCAGCCATTACAGCCTAAGAGATTGACTGTATCAGCTACATTGGCCGAGTCACAGCAGAGGGCCACAAAGGCCCTTAACATTCGCATTCGTGGTATCTTGCCCTCGGCGACAGAGTCCACGATGACTCAGGCTGTGACCTTTGTCTCTCAGACATTGGGAGTACAGGATCATGACAGAGTAGGAGCATATAGAGTCGGGAGGGATCGTACTAGAGAGCAGCCCCTCATTATCAGATTCAGAGATGCCCAGGCACGTCTAGCTGCCCTCAGGAGGAGAGGGACACTCAAAGACCACCCAAAGATTTCCATGGACGAGGATCTGACTCAGATACAGGTTGAGGAGCACAAGGCGCTCATGCCTCAGAGAGATGCAGCCCGAGCTCAGGGCAAGTGGGCAGTGATCAAGGATGGCAGACTCATCACAGGCACCTTGAGGCGTGCTCCCACAGTGCTTAGAGATGGCAGACCAGCAGATATAGTCCCACCTCCACCTCTTGCTCCGACCGCTTGATGGGACAGGGCCCATGGGACACACCACCCGTCAGATAGTCTACGCATTGCTGTATGGAATTGCAATGGTTCTTTTACAACACAGCCAGGCAATCTACGGGGGGCATTCTTTGGGAGAGATATCATCTTTTTCACGGAGACACACGAGAGTCCAGAGAGACCTTTTCCACGAGTGACAGGGTATACATCGAGATCTGCCTTCAGGCAGTACACTCGGACATTTGGAGTGAGGATCTGGAGGAGTGGCCATTTTGTACAGAGAGCATCTCGATCGGATCATCACAGTGGAGAGAGCGGATTCACATGCTCGATTCTTGTGGGTACGCATCCGCCACAGAGCCCCTCAGCGAGATCTTTTTATTGCAGCTTGCTACTTCCCCCCGGCGCAGTCGATTTATTCTTCCACTGGACCAGGCCAGTCCATATTTGAGGATCTCTCAGCGGACATTGCAGATTTTTCACATCGCGGAGAAGTCATCCTTTTAGGAGACTTCAACGCGAGGACCTCAGACAGACAGGCCCTCACTTATGACTTCATGGAGGATCCGGTCATACTCCCAGCATTTCATGATGATAGCCTCTGTCGGACTTCATCAGACTGCACAGTACAGCCCACAGATCAGGGACGTCAGTTACTGGAGCTCCTCACCTTGCACAGTATAATCATTTATAACGGCTTGTCCAGGTGGCCACAATCTTCCATGCCTACATTCTCTTCTGCTTCTGGGCGTGGTACTAGCGTGATCGACTACATCATAGGTCTCCCGACTCTAGTCCCTTCCATCCATAGCCTTACTGTTAGCCCCTTCATGCCCTCTGCCGACCATGCACTCATCCACTTTACTTTGACTCATGTCTCCCATGACCCACCCCCCCGTCGTTATCATGACCGCCAACCCTATTATGAGGTTCATTTCGACCACCAGTTCGATGATGTATATAGCCAGAACCTCAGCCGCCTACTCCGTCCTCATCTATTAGAAGCTCTACCATCCACGCAGGACCGCTGGGAACTTGTACATACTTCACTCGTTTCTGCCGCTCACATGTCGTTCCCTGCCACATGTCATTCGTCTGGTTCCCCACCGGTTGGTCTTGTTCCTTGCAACGGTTGGTATGACGAGGAGTGTAAAGAACTCCGCAGGAAACTTCACCTTGAGACCAAGGAGAAGTCTCCCCTCCTTGCCGAAACCAAGAGAGACTACAAGTGGTTGGTTAGGCGCAAGAAACGCCAATTTCTAGCCCGCAATGAGAAGGAGCTGAGAAGCTTGCTTTTCAGCTGTGACTCCAAGGAATTCTGGAGAAAATTCCTCCGCTCGAAGTCTCAGAGCCCCCTCACAGATCCACGTGTCTGGTCTGCATACACTTCAGCTCTATACGATGTTCCAGATCAGCCAGCCATCGATTTATCCCATTCCCCTAGGCCAGCTTCATCTACTCTCTTCACACCAGAGAATGTCCGTGCAGCAGTCCACCGATTGAAGAACGGGAGAGCTAAGGATCATGATGGATTGCAAGCGGAGTATGTAATCCATGGGATTGATGCCTTAGATTTTGTTCTTTCCCGTCTCTTCAATGAGTCTGTTTGTACAGGCCTACCACAGTCCTGGTTAGGCAATACCATAGTAGCTATCCAGAAGTCGGGCCACCCTATGGAGCCGTCGAATTACAGGACCATCATGATTGGCCACGTTATGGCCAAGATCTATGCATCAGTTTTGGAAAGCTATATAAATGACCATGCCGAGACGACAGGACTCAGAGCCAGAGGGCAGGCTGGATTTCGCAGGGATCATTCGACACTTGACCACATCCTCACACTCAGGGCACTGGTAGAGGAGGCGAAGTCACGAAGGAAACGGCTTTATTGTTGCTTCGTGGACTTCAGGAAGGCATTTGACACAGTTCCGCGATTCAGATTGTTTCAGAGGATTCGCCAGATGGGCTTCAGTGGAGAGATACAGTGGGCTATCATGGCTTTGTATGAGAGGGTCACTGGTCGGGTTCGGACACGTGAGGGGCTCTCAGAGGAGGTATGCAACACGATTGGGGTGAAGCAGGGTTGCCCGCTCTCCCCTACTCTCTTTGGATTATATATTCATGAGCTAGAGATGTTTGTACAGATGACAGGCAGTGTGGGCTCTACTCTCTCAGGATCCTCCATTCCTATCCTCCTGTATGCAGACGATGTGGTTCTCATTTCCTCTACTGCTCAGGGCCTCCAAGCACATAGAGGCACTCCACACGTTCTGCCAGGACACAGGGTTGACCGTAAACCTTAGCAAGACCAAGGTTATGGTTTTCAACACCTCTGATCGTATTTACAGCACGGATGAGTTTTGCTTCACTTATGACAGACAGCCCATTGAGCTTGTTGGAGAGTAGACTTATTTGGGGGCAGTTTTCAGGGGACCGGTCTTCACCATGACATATGCAGCACGAGATAGGATTAGTAAAGGGTATGCTTCGTTGGCTCATCTTGAGCGTCAGTGTTTTCAATCCCACTTTCAGCATCCCGATACAAAATCCTTGCTTTATGATACATTGGTGAGACCAGCTGTGATGTATGTAGCTCCTTTCTGGGCAGGAGACCTCGGCGCTGCAGATTGGAGACGAGCAGAGAGATTACAGATCATCATGTTCTGTCGGCTCATTAGGGCCAAGGCTACAGTTTCGCACGAGATCATCCTAGCAGAATTTGGAGTTACTCGCCTTGCATTGGATGCAGCATTTCAGTCGGTCATGTATTTGCACAGGGTTAGGAAGTTTGGAGACTCAGCAGCAGGCAGAGCTCGGTTGCCATGGTTAGCACTTGCATCTTCTATGGAGTTGGCACGATATGGGGCACGATACTGCTAGTACTTCAGACTCACTAGGTGGCTCACGTCTCTTGGACTAGACATGGATAGACTACCTCCCTTCTGATACAGCATAGATGCCCCTCATCTCGAGTTGACTCGCCACCAGCTTAGCCAGGTCACGAGAGCAGACTTGCTGTAGCTTCATACGTATCGCACTTGGATTTATCCCACGCAGCTTCCGACGAAGATGGCCACATATCGGGACCACTTCCTTCGGATCTCAGAGGATGGATTTGTCATTCCACCAGGCTATACAGGTATCCACATGTCCCACTCACTAAGGATTGCCCTTGGCCAGCTTAGAGTCTCTTCGCATCAGCTCGAGATAGAGGCTGGTAGGATGCGACGCATGGAGGATGGACGGCGACCAGGCCGAGAGACCAGGATCTGCCCTTGTTGCACCATGGGAGAGGTGGAGTCAGAGGAGCACTTCATTTGCAGATGCCCGCTATATTATGAGCTCAGAGGTAGATTCCACTGTCACGAGTGATGGACTACGAGGATCAGCATTGCTCGCTTTGGACCTCTCTCACGAGTGATGGACTACGAGGATCAGCATTGCCTAGCTCTTTATGTCAGGGAGGCCACTATGCTTCGATGAGACTACCTCAGAGACCGTCAGCACAGACCGGAGCGTGAGAGCCCAGCCTGATAGAGCTCAGGCACACGCTATACCAGAGGACAGAGACCAGGAGGAGCACGAGGAGGTCAGAGCTCACACAGGACACATGCCTCCACCCTGTGGATGTACATATGAGATGGTTTGTAGACGCCGCAGGATCTTGTTACATAGGGGACGTACTCGCCGCTTCATCTCCAGACGATCCAGGATGATGGCAGCTTTTCGGAGGAGACTTACTCATGGAGATCTCGTCCCACCAGCCGCTCACCTCACCTTTGCTCAGATTTGTACTCTCATAGCAGGAGGCAGAGTCGATGGACAGGATTTCCAGTATTATTTTCGTTCTCAGACTCCGTGACACCTGGACTTGTATCTTTGCATTGGCATATTGTACTCATCCCCCCATTTTGCACCCAGGGACGGTTTCCTTGCATCTAGTTTACTTTGTATTTAGGCTCAGATTTGACATTATGTACTTTCACTTACATTGTATTGCGTAGCACTTAGATGATATTCGACGATGCCTCTTCTTTGTGGCACGTTGATTTTGTGCTATCTTGTATGCAGAGTTCTTGATGTCCCATGGGCCCATTTTGGCCTTTAGTGGACAATAATACACTTTCTTTCTTTCTTTCTCTCTCTCTCTCTCTCTCTCTCTCTCTCTCTCTCTCTCTTTCGGGATCCTGAAAGCAGCACCTAGAGGGACCCCAATCAGAGAGATGGAGGCACAGATAGCCACGATTTAGTCGGCTATAGCAGAGACGACTAGGTGGGTGGACGTGGCAAAACGGAAGCCTGCAAAGGCAACCGTTTCAGCTGCCATACAGGAGCACCAGTAGAGGGCTTCGAAGGCCCTCAACATCCGGATACGAGGGATCACGTGAGACAGGACTAGTACCACTACGCCACCCATGGAGGAGGCAATCACCTTTGTGACCACCATGGGGGTCCTCGACCATGGCATAGAGGGAGTATGGCATGTTGGGAGAGAGCCTAACCAAGAGCAGCCCCTAGTCATTCGTTTCAGAGATTCACATGCTCGACTAGCGACACTCCGACGTCGAGCCGCTCTACGAGAGCATCCCACCTTGTCCATGGATGAGGATTTGACACCACTATAGATTGACGAGCGACGAGGAGTTCTCCAACAGCGGGATGTTGCTCGCAAGGAGGGGAAATGGGCCGTGGTCCGACATGGTAGCTTGTTGACCGACACCCGCCGGGCTCCCACCCGTACCCCCTAGGGGAACGGGGCCTATGAGACTCACGTTTCCAAGACCCTAGCTTGCATCATTTGGAGCTGTAATGGTACCTTATGGTCGGACCCAGGAAAGTTCTCGGAATCTTACACAGGACGAGACATAGTCTTTTACACAGAGACACACCAGAGCCCCGAGCATCCATTACCGATAGTCAGTGGCTACACATGGGAGTCAACCTTCAAGGATGAGACGAAGGATACAGGAGGAGTTCGAGGATCAGGCAGGGTCGCAGCATTGTATAGGTTTTCCCTCACTGGAGCCATCTCCATTGAGAGGAAGGATGCACACTCCCGATTCATGTGGATCCAGATCCGAAGCACAACCACTCCTGACCTTGTCATAGCAATATGCTACTTCCTGCCAGACACATCCCACTTCGCCAGAGTGGCACGAGAGGAGGGTGAGACATCACCATATGCACCCCTACATCAAGATATCCCAGACCTTTCAGCCCGTGGGGAAGTTCTCCTTGTTGGGGACTTCAACGCCAAGACGAGCACTCGTAAGGCACCACTCCTGGACTTCCGAGATGACTCGATCATGCTACCAGACATGGACCTCGACGGAGCAAGTATGACTAGGATCTCATCGGACCGACACGGGCCGTTACACCATATGGGCACGGACTCCTTAATCTAGGCAAGATGCATGATCTCATCATCTACAACGGGCTTGACCTATGGCCCTCCTCGGGTGGTTTTACTTGCTTCCCACAAGGGGGGGGCACTAGTGTAGTAGATTACATCATGGGATCCCCTACCTTCACCTCATGTATCACCGACTTCACCGTGAAATCTCCTACAGGCATACAAGAGGCTAGCCAGGATCAATTCAGCCGCTGAATACTTCCTCTCTACTTCACTCTTCACCCTACTGGCATAGTAGATTGGCCTCGTATATTTGAAACCCTCTCGCTGTTGCAAAAGAATAGCACCAATAGCATCTGGTCCCACAGACGGATTCACATAAAAAGTCCTGGAATAATCTGCTGGCTTTACACTTGAAACATGAGTCAAGGATTCCTTAACTGCCTCAAACACCTCTTCACTCTCTATCATCCATTTCAGAGGCTCAGATTTTACCATCTGTTGAAGAGGATACAAAATCTCAGATAACATATGAATAAATCTCGACAGATACTTCACCTTCTGGAGAAAGGTATGCAACTGCTTGGTATTCTCAAGAGAGGACAGCATAACTAAAGCTTTTACTTTACCTGGATCCCGCTCAATCCCATTCTCAGATACAATATGCCCCAATATTTTAATGCTGATCCGAGCTAACTAAGTCTTCTTAGGATTTTATTGACCATCATTATTATCAATCTCATAGGATATCTCATCCAGCTTTCCACAGTGCTCCCTTCTTCCACTGTACACTTAACAAAATTTATCCAAGAAAGGTGATAAAATCAGATCTGATTTCTCCTGATAGTACGAGGGGCCGTTGGTAACTCCAAAAAGCATTTTCCTGTAACAAAAACAGCCCCAAGGGGTAATGAAGGCATGTGGGTGGTCCAAAGCCATGTCCCTCCTGAAAGAGGCAATGATATCGTCCTCGGATCTCATAGTAGACTGGGCAAACACATAGAAAATGTTCCTCTATCTCGATCTCCCCCATCTGACATAGTGTGCAAGTCCTCTGCTCTCTGGGTATGGCTGCAGCTCTCCCTACCTCAATCCGTAGCTGATGTGATGAGACTCGTGGCTGAACAATGGCAATCCTCAGTGCATGTGAACAATGACAAGACTGTGCTCTGAGATCCTCAGAAAGTGATCACGATAGAACTGGATCTTGGTGGAGAGCTCCTCTCCCCCCCAAGCCCTAAATGTATGGAGCTGGAGGAGGTCTAACCGTATGATACAATTGATCTCATCTAGTGGGATCATCTCGGGTGGTGCGTCCAGGCTATACTAAAAGGGAGGAAATCTGTCCATCTGAATGCCGTGACTACCAAACCATGTGGATCCCCATGCGTACCATGTTGTATCGACACCACTCTCCGCTAATCGCCTCCAGGACTCTAATGCTAGTATCGATAGTGTCCAATAGGGTAAGGACCAAACTGTGTGGAGACACGTCATTGTCTGGAAGATGGCATCAACCACGAGGGGGGTCATGGCAAACTCTACCCGTATGATCTGATGAGGCAGTGAGGGTTTACTCCGAATCATCCTGGATCCCATGGTCACCTGTAATCTCTCAAATCTCTTCTATTCAATTGCTGAAATGTCAGTCCCCAAGAAAGGTGCTACATACATGCCAGTCGGTCTCACCGATGTGCCAAAGAGCCAACCCTTCGTCGGGGGATCCTGCAAATATGCCTGGAAGCATCGTCTCTCTAGTCGAGCCAGAGCACCCCGTCCTTGTGAGAGTCGTTCCGTACTTGCATGGATCATCGTGAAACCTGGTCCGGTGAACATTATCCCCAAATATGTGTAGGGCTTTACTATCTCCACAGGCTCGCTCCGATATGTGAGACTATGTTGATGGGATACTACTTCTCGCGAGGTGTACTGTCAAGTCTCTCCCCTTGCAGAACATCTCCAGAACCTCGAGATGTTTCTGCAGCCCCTCTGCGGAGGATGATATGAGGACTATGTGGGGAGACAGTATCTACACCATCGTGTCAGCTAGGAGCCAACCCTCTCCGCCTAATCGATCGACAAAAGAAGTGATCTCGTCGATATAGAGCCCAAAGAGAATTGGTGATAGGAGGCAGCCTTGCTTTACTCTGATGGTGCTCTTGATCCAATCTGATAAGCCTCCTGGGACGTGTATCCTCCTTCTGATCGACTCATATAAACTCATGACCCCCCAAATCATGATGGCTGTGAGTTGTAGTTCTTGTAATCTCCTGATCAGGCGAGAGCGCGGGACAGTGTCAAATGCCTCCTCAATAATAGCCCTCGGGGTGAAAATGTGATCCAGGGTGAGTGTTGTCTTTGAAATCCTGCTTGCCCACGTGCCCGTTGTTCGTGGTCCTCTGTGTGACTGCTGATCTTACTCTCTAGTATCGACCCATATATCTTAGCCAAAGTATGGCCAATCATAAGAGTACGGTAGTTCATAGTGTGCATGGGATCGCCTGCCTTGTGTATCGGTACTATGGTGGTAGTGCTCCAAGTAGGTAGGAAGCCATGGCATACAGCATGATTGAACAGTTGTGCTAATATCGGTGTCAGAATCTCTTGCACATGCACAAATGCTCAGTGCATAGCCCCTCATGATCTGGTGATCGTCCGTTATGAACCCGGAGAAGGGCAGCTCGTACATTTTGCAGAGTAAACAGAGGGCATGTGGTGGGCCTGGGCATAGAAGACATATCAGGTGGTGCCTGACCTGGGACATCATATAGGGAGCAAGCATAAGTGTGCCAGACTGCGGGATCTGTGATGGGAATGGGTGACTTCCCTTCTGCCCATCTGGAACACGTGTAGATCGTGTCGCGGGAAAGGATCTGGCAACAACATCCTATATCACCGATGTGAGAGTGTTTGATGCATGTCCGAGGTCCATCCCATCGCCAAGTAGTACTAGAAGCTCAGAAGCCAGGTGGCTCGTGTACAACGGGTCAAGAGCACGGTCCAAATAAATCTGCACACGAGGGGGTGGTGGAGGGGCCCTCGTCATGGCCGATGTGGTGACCGATATGCAGAAAGTGAAATATGAGTGGTCAGCTCCATGTGAAGAAGATGGCACCATCAAATCCTGTATCCGTGGGGCCAATGCTACTAGCCGAGCAGCTACCAAATGATGACCATCCGCAAAGCCCAGTATATATGATCAAGTCATGTATCGCTCCCAACTCGAGTAAATGTCTCCCATATGCTGTCACCGATGCATCTCTCCAACCGCCTCAGGACCCCCAGCTCTGCTGCATCCATCTCCGGTACTATGAGGGAATCCTCATCGAAATCTAATAGGCCCACCTGTCTATTCCCAGTTCGTGCATTGAAGTCACCAAGGAGGAGAGTGTCCCCATGTCTGGAGAACTCCGTAATATCATCATGAATAGTCTCATATGGGCTGTGCCCATCGGTGGTGACCTCTCGTGCATGGGATGATGTTTCTAGGGAAAAATAGCATACTGCAATGAAGGTCGGTTGTGTGTCTGGTAACTGGATGCGGATCCACATGTGTCGTGCATGCTCCTCCTTTCGTACCATAGAAAGGAGTGGCCTCAGATGTGATTTTAAAAGTACAACCACACCTCCGGATCCTCGTACCCCACTATCCCTCCTCAATTCCCTCCTGTGCGCAGACTCCCATGTATATCCTATCACTGTGAGTAGCCCTCTCTCTGGGCTCTCATGTGTTTCAATATAGAAGATCACATCTCTATTATGGTATGTCTCCAGGAACCCCCCTGGGTTGGACCATAGGGTGCCATTACAATTCCACACTGCCATCCTCAGTTTGTTTTGCATACTCACCACATCGTTCGGACGTCATTTGCTGCTATTCCCTTCTCCTACTAGTGCATCTCGTGTTTCCTTTTCTACCCTCTCACGAATGATCACCGTACCATCTCTGTAAACTGCCCATTTCCCCTCTTGCCTTGCAGCCATCACACGTACCATTCCTTTCCTTCTGTGCTCCTGCTGGAGGAGTGTGAGATCTTCATCTACAAAGATCCCGGTCCCCTTCAGTGCTGCACGTGTACTCATAAGGGTGGATCTCTCTGTGGCTGTTTGGCAGCTTTACCACCAAAGGCCTCGTTGGTGCATCTGTTTTACCCACTCTCCAGGCTGATTCACAAGTGAGGTTTATTCCCATTTTGTCAAAGAGGGTTTTGGTGTCTGCCATGGGGCTATCACCTACTGTTAGGCCTCTCACCAGCACATTTAGACTCTTGCTGTCCCGTCATTCTTCTTCCTCAATTGTTTCAGAAATGATCTCCCTTTTTTTGGGTGTTGTGTCTTTCTTTAGTACATCTTTCCATGAAAGCATATCTGTTGTATCCTTCGTGATTTGTTGTGTGAACTCGGCATGTTTCCCTTGTACCGTTGTTTGCAAAGCTGCCATTTCCTTTTTGAGTTGTTCATTCTCTGATTTCAGCATATCAATGATCTTGTATCCTTCCTCTGATGTCCCCTTCGCATTCTTGAGTTGTTGCATTTGCTCTTTAATGGTGTTCAGCTCCTCGTTATTTAGTGGCTGAAACTCCCCTTCTTCCCAATGAGCACTTGCTTTCAGTTTGTCATTCTCACTTTGGAGGGCATCAACACGGGCTTCCAATGTCTCAATTTTTGAGGTCAAATTGCTGTTTTTTCCACCCAAAGCACGAGTAATGTCCTGCATCATTTTACCTTTCTCACATACCCATTTGTTTTGCATTTTTTGCCATTTCTTCAGTTCATCTTCCATTTGGGCTCAGAGTTTGAGAGCTCTTCTTCTCTAGTCTCTCTCAGCTTCTTGCGTAGGCCTTCAATTTCTGTGTCTTGCATCTTACATATTTCCTTGAGGGTTGATATGCAAGCCTTGGGGCTCGGGTCTTCTATTTTCTCCGCCTTCGTCCAAATGAGGTTATACTTCCGGTCCTTATCAGCCCTTGTTTTCTGGTCGGGTGAGCTCTCCTTTGTTCCCATAGCGGCAGCCTTTCTTGCCCTGCTAGTCTTCAAAAAGTCTTCTTTGGTGTAGATTGCGAGCGTTGGGGGGGGGCTGAGCCTTGGTGTTTTTGGCAGCCTAAGGCTGCTTCACAAGCAGTAAGCAGCTGCTTATGGGCCTCCGTGGCGGGCAATGTCGCATCAGCAAGGGCGGGCAATGGCACAGCAGCAAGGGCGCAACAATGGCGGGGCAGAGGTGCAGCAAGTGCGCAACAAGGGCAGGCAATGGCACAGCAGCAAGGGCACAGCAATGGGGGGGCAAAGGTGCAGCAATGGAGCAAGCAGCAGCAGCGCAGAGGAAGGGAGCAGCAGCAGAGGAGGCGCAGACGGGCCAGAGACGCGGGCAGGCAGACTGGCTGGGTGAGCAGGTAAGGCTAGTGTAGCAGACTGGCTGGGCGGGCAGACTGGCTGGGTGAGCTGGAGCGTGGTGTGGCAGGGCAGCCTGACGAGATAAGGCGTGGTGAGGAGGAGCAGCGAGGCGGGGAGGAGCAGCAGGGCGGGGAGGAGCAGCAAGGCGGGGAGGGAGAGAGCAGCATAGCGGAGAGAGAGAGGGAGAGAGGGAGGGACGGACAGACGGACGGAAAGAGAGCAAATGTGGCATCTGGAAAATACAGCAGCAATATGGACTTCACAGAACCACCTTTTTTAAAGATGAGTAGCTGTTGGGTGATGACAATGTCTACTGCAAACTCTTAGTTTGCAAAGAATATATTCTAAAACACATGTTTTCAATGACATCTTTAGGTGCCCTACAGCAAAAAGACCTATGGGATCCATGTCAGCTAGTCAACCTTACCTGAGTATGCTCGTTCCTCAATCCACCTGAAATAACCACCAGTGTGTCATGGTCACGCCCATATGGCGTACCATGCTTCTACGCTCTAGGTCCTCTGCATATCACAAAGGCTGCTGTTGCAGGCCACTAGACTCTTTCATGCAGAGTTGCACAGCCTGTAAAGGCTATAGTGAGTGCAATCATAACAATAGAAGCAGAGCGTGCCTAAAGGACGTAGAAATGAGGAATAAGTTTCCAATAGCTTGATGATATGTACAGTACCGTAACAGGCTGGAGTACAGTAGGACGTAGTCAGTGCCAACACACATGAAGCAAAGCTTTTGCAAACAAGCCTACCAATTTTCCTTTCAGTCAGTTTACGTATCCTTGTTTATTAGATACACAAGTGGAGTAGAAGGCATGTGTTTGTTTTGGCAACCATTATTACCACACTACAAATCTGCCAAACCTCTATCAGTATCACCATACCTGGTTCATGTCAATTGTCTGAACTGCTTCCCCACGTGTGAATATGATAGCATGATTTTGATTTTCTGGTTTTCCTTCACCGATGATGGGATTGCCAGGAAGCTTTATTGAGTAAATCTCCTGCTTGGATTTAGGCTAGCATTAGCAATAAAGAGGGGGAAATCCAAAACAAGGAATGCAAAATTGATTGGGAATCAGATCATACTTGATCCTTCTCAGTTACGTCAGCTTTGACAAGCTTGGAATAATACTCCTTTTGTGCATTTCCATCTTGCGGCTCAATGACATCAATAAAAGCAATCCGCAAGCCCTCATTCCTATGATGCCAGTAAAACACATATATATCAGCAACTTTTCCTCTTGCTCACTTTTCAAGCATCATCTTTGGATTGCAAGATCTTACTGCTTCATCAAGTACAGTATATCTGCGGCTCTTGAATCTTGCTTCTGCTTATGTTGCCCGTATATTTGGCAGGTGACAACATATGCAAATTTCAGGTCTGCCTGAGCCCTTGCATAACGTGAATTCTCAAATGAACCAATTTGTAATCCCTTCTCCACATCTACAGCACCAAATTTTATTAAAGCAGAAATACTTTTCACCTTGCGGAAACATCTCGCTTCAAGCCTGAAAAGAGAACACACCTTCACTGCCTTTCTCCTCAAGGAAGCTCTGAAGCATAAGAGCCCTTCGGTAATACATCATTCCCCGAACTGATTCACAAACCATGCCACTTTAAATTGAACACTTTAAACACCTGCCTTGAGTGAACAAAGTATATAGGAACCAAAACTTAAAACAACAGAACAACAACAATAGCATGCCTGTTCTTGCCAGTGTCTGGCCCCGGTAGGAAGCCCACAACCGAAGCTCCAAAAGTAATTCAGGCTCCAGTTGTACAGCATGAAACTGTGCTTCAAATGTTGCCTCCGTTCGGCTAATTCTCTCTAGAAAATTCCGCCATTCATCTGTAAAACATAATTACAGAGTATATGTACCAAGCTAAATACCATGTTCAAGACCATTCCAGTTGTATAAACTATAATTCATTAACATTGTCCTGCAGAGTTATTTCCAACAGCTTAAATTATGGGAATGTCAACGTGTTCAAATCTTAAGCAAGTGCAGCATCTATGTCACACAAAATGGCAATACAAACACATTGACCTCTAAAGCCAATACCAAAAAACATGAACTTTTTTAAAGATCCATTTTATAATAACCAAAACAAGAAATTCGTAAAAATGCACGAGATCCAAACTACAAGATTAGACAGGCTTCCAATCTGGCTGAAAGCTCTGCATTCAAAAGAAAATAGCAACCACTTACAGAGGGGCTGGTCTCAAACAGAGGTTAGCTGAATATGCATGGCCTTATTTTTCAAGTAACTCAACTTTACAAGATGAACCTCACAAGGAGGAAAGAAACAATAGGCCTCTTTTGCTATAAGCCCTTGCTATAAGCCCATTGTATCAAAAGTGCACATGCTTGATCACCATGTAATGAAGCAAACTGGATACACATCCCCTCTGGAGAAAATGCTGCTGCAGTAGAAGAGCTAACGCCTCTTTAAAGATGGAAACTTTCTTTTGGTTTTGTCATGGCCATCACAGTACGTGTTGATGCCACTCATCATCCTTCTCATTTACTTATTGGCTAGGTTGGAAATACTTGGAAGTTGGCTATGTCTACTTTCCGGTTGCCATTTTAGCCTTCCCTTAGCCATAGTGGCTTCCCTTTGAGACGACTTGAATATTAGAGATGGGAGATAGACCCGAAAACAAGAATTGGCTTGCAGCTCTTTGGATGCTTTGAGCTAGAAACCTTATAGGACAAAGATTTCTTAGAGTGGTTTAGCAAAGCCTAAACTTGTCCTTTGTCCCTTCCTAATGCAATATTTTGAGCAGTGTCCAAGGCCTTTTTTGTAGAGGACATTTGTGGTCAGGAGATTCATCCTTGGATAAAATTGAGATGAGGCTGTTGCTATTGCTGCCGTAGTGGCCTTACATTTACATGTTAGTGAAGGGATTCCTATTGTGTTCTCATGCGTGGGTGGCATCACTCCAATGCACCCCACTTGCAGATTCTTTACCATAAAGCTCCACAAGGAATAATTGGTGCCATCTAGTTTATCTTCCTGGGTGGGCCAAAACCTCAAAAACATCTCGCAGATTTTGATTCTAGTTTTGAGCCATCTTCAAAGATGGATGCACAAAGAGTCCCAAAAAATCTTGTGCTATGAATTAGATTGCACTAATAGGAGAACACTGGTATACAAGCCCATACTTGGCTATGTTGGGAAGTGAGAGAGTAGGAGTACATCATCGAAGAGAGAGTGGGAATCAAACGAGTGAATTCCATTGATTTGAGAGGAAAGCCTCTCTTTTAGAAAGTGAGAGAGAGGGTGGCCTAAATCATAGGCACCTCTCCTACATCAAAGCACCTCCCCAAGTGGGGGCCTTTCATTACATCATCACCTGTGTCATCGTCTAGACACCTCATGGCACCAAGTGCGCTTCACAATATACACACACATACATGATCATATGACTACTACTAGAGCAAGCCCTTTTGTCTCATGCTATGCCAAGGATACATCTACTCACATACTTTCACAAGCCATCTCACAGTGGTCAAAGATAAATCTATGGCTAGGATCTCATGCTAGCAAAGGTGCCCAAGGGTCAAGGTTTACAAAAATGGATAGATCCCCCCCTCCCCCAAAATGGTTCTCTCTCTTGCATGTACAAGGATTAATCTTAGGCCTTTGTGTGGACCTAGTTTCTTATGTCTGCAAGAGGTACCATGGAAGGAAACACATATAACATGGCCTACATCATATGCTGACCAGAGGTGATTTACAAAGACTATTAGGACAAAACACATAACATTATTTTTGGAGTACTACTCCAAGCAGAGAACCTCAAAATTGACTACATGACCAAGTGATGATAAAAAATCAAAGATATTCAACCTTGAAAGATATAATCTTTGTTTTCTCCTATCACAACTTTGTTACTTCATTTCCTGATGGAGTTCTTTCTTCAGCGAGATTTGCCATGCCTTTCTTCTTTTCATTGCAAATTTTCTCAGAGTAATTGTTTTTGCCACAACAAGTGCAAGGATTGATCTTACAGCAATCCTTTTCATGATCATTGGTCTTTCCACAATCTTGTCTTTTGATGAAAACTTCACTGCAAGTGCTTGAGTTTGCTCTTCAACCTTCCTTGAAGTCTTCTTTCTCTCTTCTTCTTCTTGTAGAGCACTGATGATGCCCTCTAGTGTTGGTTGAGGAAGATTTTTCAAGGTAGTCACAACATAGTTAAAATCCTAAGACATACTCTTCAAGAGCACAGCCATTGGATCATCTTCAGCGACCGAAGACTTAATTGAAGGTAATTGTGTCATAAGACTCCTCATAGTGTTAACAGAAGCTGCAACAGTGTGTCCATCCATCTTAAGTTCAAGGAACTTAATTTTCAAATTCAACTTAGAAGTATAAGAGCTAGCACCAAATAAAACATCTAACTTATGCCAAGCCTCAGAAGGGGATTCCAAATCTGAAATATGATGCACATAATTATCTCCCAATCCTAATGCAATGATTTCATAAGCTTTCTCTTGCTTTTAAGCATCTGCTAAGTAGTTAAAGTAGAGTCACATGCCTTCCCTTACCTTTGGTTGTGGTGAATTCACCTTCTTGTGATGATCGATTCCCTGGTTTGACTAAATCCCACAAATTCTCCATCATAAGCAAAAATTTGATTTTCGTTTGCGAAGTGTGGAAACCTTGGCCGTTGAACTTGTCTATCTTAAAGGCGGCCATGAGAGGGCCTTACCTTTATCTTTAGGAAGTGTCTTCTCTCTTACAAATGGCTATGACTCTCAACCATACAAGTGCATATTGCAAGCCATAAATTCAGAAAATACTAATCTTTTTGCATCAGAATAATAGTATGGTTTATGTGACTTTTCCTTCCCAAGTTTTGTCACCTTCCTATTGACATCTCTAGGTGCTTGTTCCTTCTTCGTTGCTTTCACATATGAAGCATTGGAAGAGAAGCAAGACCTATGCATTCTGAAAAAGCATTACTAACTGAAAGAGTTTTTGATAGAAAATCAACCTCAACACTCACATGAACTGAATTCTAACATCAAATGTCAAAGCAATGCCAAAATCACTTGCAGAATACTATATCATGTTGGAGGGCAGAATTCTCACAACTGGAAATGCTATTAAAGGGGCTTTCTGTATAAAAGTGTATACCAAAGAAGAGCCAACAGACAGCATTGGTGAAATTGAGCACTATAATGTCCAGATAAGTATGCCATTTTCAACTGTTGTTTCTGTAATTTCGCCTCACTCGAGCAAGCATTTAGACTCACATTTGAACACAAGATAGTTTATGGCCTTGCCCACCCGTGGCTAGAAGGAATTCGCATATAGTTGAAGATTCCGCTGGAATTCTGTGACAAATTGGCGGGCGGTTATCTTCTCGGCACGCGTAGCAGAGGCAAGCATTCCCTTATTCAATCGGGTCAGATATTCGCCCCAAGACGAGAAATCTTTGGCAACAGGCGCAATAGACAAGGAGAACAAAGCTTACCGAAATTTGGAGAGAAATGATGCAAAAGGGACAATAAGGTGGAGGGTGGAGAAGAAGATGATGAGGAGGCATTTTAAAGCTAGAATGGACTAGGGCATCAAGGAGGCTCTCATACAACATATTGGGAAGTGGGAGAGTAGGAGTGCATCATGGAAGAGAGAGTGGGAATCAAAAGAGTGAATTCCATTTATTTGAGAGGAAAGCCCCTCTTTTAAAAAGTGACAGAGAGGGTGGCCTAAATCATAGACACCTCACCTACATAAAAGGATATAACTTCTACATTATAGGAACTCCTACATCAAAGGCACCTCCCCAAGTAGGAGCCTTTCATTACATCATCGCATGTGTCACGGTCTGGACACCTCATGGTACTAAGTGTGCTTCATACAACACACTTTTTTTGTAGTGAAAAATTTTGATTGATTATATTACAAGAGTAGCGACCTCAAAACGAGGCAGCCAAAACTACATTAGCTGAAAATCTCAATGTATGCTAGATATACATCATGATCTATGCAGCACGTCTGCAAGCAATCAAAGAAGGATTCCTGTAGAGAAAAAAGCCAAACAAGGAAAATATAGGATAAACAAAGACTTTACCGTTCATGTCTGTCCATAAATTTCAGAGTGCCCAATAGCGAACCCAAACAAAGAAAAGATGAAACTCTGAGAAAACATCTATCCAAACGGGAAAATACATAGAATTACTCGCCAGAAGAAAACCTGTTGCCGAAGAGGAGTTTTGTAGGCCCAAAGTTGCTGTAATCTCTTTCTCCACCACTTGGCTAGGCAATGCATTCGCCAAACAGAATTGCCTTTCTATGAAACCCAAGGTTGAGGCAAAAGCATTTTATACAATGCAGGCACCGTAATCTGAGATAGCCTCAAAGGACGAGAAGAGGACCCTAGGGAATTCAAAGTCCCATCCTCCAACCTCTCCTGAAGTTTCAAAGGGGGAATCACAACAAAAGTCAAAAGCATATAAGCAATTTGTTGCCACAAAGCAGAATAATGAGAGCCCAAGCCATACCGTGTAACTGCCAGAGAAACATGTAGCATAGAGCGATCATCATGAATAACATCAGCAACAGAAGTGATACCCTTAAAAGAAATAAAGTAGAAACGGCAAGGTTCTTCTAAAGCCAGTCGAGATTGAAAAACTGACGACCAGTGAATGCTTTCAGCTCACAAAGAATTACCAAGCAAAGACTGCCAACCATGCCATTCCAGATGAGAGAGGACGTGCTTCCAATCAAGAAGCAAACTGGAGACAAAAGACACCCAGGCAAAGTGCCATCAATGCGACCAAATAAGAAATCCCAGTAATTGATTTGCCAGTGACCAAAGAAATAACTACAGATATATGTGACTAGAGATCTAATCATAAGAGGCCAAGGCTGATCACCTTGCAGAAATTGCAGCAACATTTTTCCCCTGTGAGCAAGGATGTGCACCTGGATATTCATGATGTTCAAACCATTATGCATCTTAGAAGAACAAAGTTGATGCACTGAAAGCAGCCTGAGACTCTTTCTGCCTATTTGGAACGCAATAAGATTTCCATAATGGCAAACATGAAAGAAGCAAGATCTGCCTTAGTCAACACGATCAAAGGCAACAAAAATTGAATATAAGCCACAAGGATGGACTGCACTATCCGAAGCCGAACATGCAAAGGCCAGGTTGCCAATTTCCAATACTCTAGCTTTTTCCGAAGCTTGACCATCACCCAATTAGTTTGTTGACGACAAGTGAGATTCCACCCCAAAGGATAACCAAGATGACGAACAATCTGAGTGGGTGGAATGATTTCCTCGAGCCACAAAAGACTATGCCAATCTTTAGAATGCAATGGGAGCAGCTTAGACTTTTGAAAATTTACATGAAGACCAGCTACCAAACCATAAACAGAGAGAGAATGCATCAAAGCAGAAATATCATATTCTTCGAGGTAAAGAGAGAATCATCAGCATAGGTTTGAGCAACCATGCTACGATTTGCATCCAATTCCAAATCATGAAGGGAGCTTGTAGCCACGAGATGGTCAATATATTGCAGCATACGATGGGTACCAATGGCATACAACAAAGCACTAAGGGGGCATCCCTGACGGACCGAACCACGAAGAGTCCACTCATCAGAGAAATTCTTCACACAACACACTTTTTTTTTATGAGAAGAAATATTTTATTGCTGTGAAATAATTACATTCATACTTATTTCAAAAGCGGAGTAACTACTACTCAACAGAAAATCTCAGTATAATCCATATATACATCATGATCAATCAAATAAGTATGAAAACAATCATGAAATGATTGCCTCAGAGATCGTTTGAAAAAAAAGAAAGATGGAAAGGTAGGATCACCAAAGACTATGATTTCCGTCCATCCATAGAGTCCAAAGTGCCCAGTAGCGCACCTAAACAAAAAATACATCAAAACCCTATCTAGCGGAATGAAGATCAAATAACCAAAAGAACCTGCCAAAAGTAACAGTAGGAAATCTCGCTCGAAGCCCCTGACGAATGAGAGCGGGGAAATCACAAGTATGTGGACAGTGCCAGAAAATATGAAGCACAGATTCAACAAAATATAGACATCTGTGACAAACAGCCGAGGTAATATGTCTATCCACGAGTAACTACCTAGATGGAAAAATGCAAAGTAGGACTCGCCAAAGGAAAAGTTATTGCCGAAGAGGGACTTTATTATGCCAAAGAAGACACAGCCGCTTTCTCCATCACTTTAGTGGGCGATCCATATGCCAAACACAATTGGCTCTCTCAGAAACCCAAGGCGGAGGTCACAACACTTTATACACAGACAGCACTGTGATATGTGAGAGCTTCAAAGGACGGACTGAAGAAGATGAAGAATGGAGAGTCCAATCCTCAAGCCTATCCTGAAGTTCCAAACGAGATACCGGTAAGAAAGATTGAAGCATTTCTGAAATTTTACGCCATAAAGGACGATAATGAGCTCCAAAACCATACTTGCTAGCAACCGCAGAAAAAGATAAAAGAGTGCCATCATCCACTAGTACATCCACCACAGAAGAAATACCCTTGAAAGATAAAAAATAAGAACGCCTCAATTCTTGTATAGCCAAAAAAGGGTGGAATATTTTGGACCAATAAATATTCTCAGCCCTCAAAGAATTTCCCGACAAAGAATCCCTGCCATTCCATTCCAAGTGGCATAAAATATGCTTCCAATCAAGAAGCAAGCGAGAGACAAAAGGATACTCTCTTATCTTGCCTTAAATAGAGCCAAATAGAAAATCCCACTATGTAGGCTGCCAATGCCCAAAAGCAGAAGTATCAATATGCAACAAAAGAGAGCGGATCATGGACGCCCAAGGCTGATCCCCTTGCATAAACTGCAACATAATTTTTCCCCTGTGAGCAAGTATGTGCATTTGAATATTGAGTATGTTCAAACCCCGTGCATCTTTGGAAAACAGAGACGATGCATAGAGAGTAATATGACACTTTTCTTGCCATTTTTTGAACACCAGCAAATCTCCATGATAGCAGACATAAAGGAAACCAAATCTGCCTTAGTAAACATGGTGAGGAGCAGATAGAATTGTATGTATGCTATCAAAATGGATTGCGTTATTCGCAAATGAACATGTAATGGCCAAGTTGCCAAGTTCAATATTGAAGTTTTGCCCTCAACTTTGTGAGCACCCAATCAGTTTGTTGAGAGCAAGTGAGCCCCCAACCTAGAGAATAGCCAAGATGTCGAATCAATTGACAAGTTGGAACAATTTCCCCAAGCCACAAAAGAGTATGCCAATCTTTAGCATGCAACGGCAATACCTTGGACTTCTCAAAATTCAAATGAAGACCAGCAGCTAAACCATATATAGAAAGATCAAGGAGAGATCACTCTCAGTATTTTTCGAGGTAAAGAAAGAATCATCAGCATATGCTTGAGCCATCATACTACGGCTGTCAAAAATTTCCAATCTGTGCAACATGCCAGTGTCCAAAAGGTGGTCCATATATTGAAGCATTGGATGAGTGGCTATGGCAGATAGTATAGCACTAAGGAGTTTGGAGAGGTTCTCCCTTTTTCTCAGAGGTTTCTACCGGATTGAGATGGCACTATCCTTGCCGAACAGAGCAACCGAGAGTCCAGGTTGTAGAAATATCCCCTGAAAGTATGCAGGCAGCTTTACTATCTTGGTATAACCAATTAATAACTTGATACATTTTTTTGCCAAATCCCATGGCCTGCATTGTTTGTGAAATAAAGTCCCACTTAACATTATCAAAAGCTTTGGCAATATCAACTTGCAATAGCAAAACATCATGCTACATATAATTGGCACTTTCTATTCCAACGTAGGCATTAGCAATGTTGCCTAGGAGATGCCTGCGAGGAACAAAACCATATTGCGCAGGATACAACCCATCATGTAAATAGCCTTTAATCTCATCAACAATCATTTTGGTAGTAAATTTGTAAATGACTGGCAGAAGCGTAATAGGTCTCCAATCAGCCAAACATTCACAAATCTGCTTTTTTGCAAGGAGTTTAACAAGACCTCTCTTCCATGTGTCTGGCATTTTCTGATTTTGCCTAGCAAAATTTACCATATGCAATAAAGTATGCTTCAATAGAGGCCAATATTCTTTAAAAAACTCAACTGTAAGACCATCCCATCCTAGAGATTTCCATCTACCACACGATTTGACTGCATCTGACAATTCCCTTTCAGTAAAAGGTTCCTCCAATACCAAAGCTTGAGTAGTGGAGATAATAGGATAAACATGCTATAAAAGTAAATTTCTCGCAAACAAAACCTGGTGTGAGGGAGGATCTGCATAACCAAACTGCAAAAAGAAATTATGTACACAGACAGGAGGAAGCTGTGACCGTGATGTAGTCCATGAACCATTAGGCATAAGCACCCTGCAAATGTTTGTTTTTAATCTCTTCTGATGCAAGCTTTTAAAAATTTGTTTGGAAGAGCAGCCTTTATCTATGAAACCTCTTTGTCTTGCTCTTTTCTCCCATTTAGCAAGTTTCCTGTGATCATTTATTTGGAGACAATGTTTAGCTTGGCAAAGTGTCGTTTGCTCATGCAAGGACAAAGGACGAAAGTGACTGAGTTCAGTGACGTCTTGACAAGTCAATTTGGCCTGAGCCACAGTTTCCCTCAGAGTCTTCATGTAAGACTTGCCATAACCTCTAATTGCAACTTGCATTTTGGAAACAAAAGAATCCCATCCATTATCAATATCAAAGTGGCTCTGAGAATACAGAGATTGATATGCTTCAGTAACCATTGCCTTGAAAGCTACATGCTGCAAATAGCTATTGTTCACAATCAGATGTTGCCTTTGAGGCAATCTATCATCTGCCATATCATGAAAAGATAATCTCAACCATAATGGTGCATGATCTGAATGCACAAAGGCATAGTCAACCCACATTTTGCATGTAAAATCATCATTTTGTTGTGGAGCTACACTATAACAACGATTCAGACGTGCCTAATAAGAAGAAAGGGTATTATGTTGGAAAGTGTATCCACGTGACAAAGGCTGCAATTCCTTCCAAAGATCAACCAAATCAAGATGAATCAGTAATTAAGACCATGCATGCCTTTCAAAGGTTAACATATGAGTATTTCCTGATGTATTGTCACCCTGTTGCAGAGCATTATTGAAATCCCCACATATAAAGACATGAGATCTCCATGGATATCAATGCATGGCATCCCAAATTACACTTCGATCCTGAGAAGATTGAGCTGCATATACAGAAGCAAATCCAAACACCTCGCCTTGAATGATGCATTGAAGAATAATCCATCTGCCTTGATTGTCATTTAAAGCAATAATTGGCTGAAGCTCATGCTTAATCAGAATGACTGCACCTGAGAAAGAGTGTTTCCCAGCATAGAAAGATCATAGCCACAGTAATGACCTGTCTTTCCTGCGTAGACATGTTGGTTGTGTTCTTGTAGTGCCACTATATCAGGCTGAAATCGATCGATATACAGCCACACAGATTTCCATTTCCTACTGTCACACATTCCCTAAACATTTAGTGTAAAGCATTTGATATGAGCAGTCATATTTAGAGATATTTATAGGAGAAAAACAGCTATGTACAACAGCAAACTTCAGGATGTCAACCCTGCATGTCTACCTTAGGGTCAAGGCCTCTTCCCTGAGAAGAAACATCCGCCTGAGGAGTAGACAGCAATGCAACAACCTCTTCTTCAGGGAAGAGAGTTCTGCTAGCTGTCACAGCAGCCCATGTGATTCCAATTCCAGAGTTGACCTCTAGAGAGTTTCCACTAGAAGATGCACCATTCCAAGGGCGAGGGGGTGGAGGTCATGGAACAGAAATAACTTTTCTTGGACTTTGCCATCCATCAATTTGAGTTTTTGGTCCTTTTCCTAAAGGTTGAATAACAGAACCGAAGGGGAAGAAGCACTCCCATTTGCAACAACAACTAGGACTTTGCCTTTATCCTAATTCACTAAAAACTGTCTATTATCTTTATTTTTATTCCCAATAGAGGCAAAAGAATCCTTATTAGACATCTGAATAAGCAAAGTAGCAGGAGGCATTTTATGCTGGGCTCATTGGACACTGTGAAGCCATGTGCCCAAATTTTTTACATTCAGAGCAAGCAAGTCTACAACTTCAACCCAGACCGGACATCGATGTCGAACGATGTCGAATCAAAGCCTGATAATCCCTTGTGGGGGACCATGGCAAAACATGCACCATTTGCTGCCCCAAAAAAGTGACGAATGTTCCAAAAGCATTTGCCTGTGAATCTCATCTACCATGATGACCTCAAAAAAGCCTCTGCCTACATAGTGTACCTTACAAACAAACAAACCAGCCAAGGTGCGGGTCAACTAGTTGCCTGCCTCTGCAGCAAGTAGCATCCGACCTCGGAAAAATAAAATGACTGAATCTTTTGCATATTCTCTAACTGGATCCACAATTTCATCCACTTCAACCATGAGACCAACCGATGGAACAGAGTCTTTCCACTCTTTCCTTGTGTCTGCAAATCCTTCGTGCATGACGTCATAAACCAGTTGTGCTTCAACAGAATCATGCACAGGGTCATGCTTGACCCTCAGCTTGCTTTTGCTTTTTGCATTGATTCGATCTATCTTTTTGAAATGTTTTTTCATAAGAGTATTCAGCCATGTCTTCTGAAGAAGATGGAAAAAGAGGGTACCTGTAAAGTGATAAAAGAGAAAACAGTCCCAAAAAATTGACCCACCAAGAAAAAAGAAATAGTGTATTTGCAAGGACAAGAAAGGGAAAGAAATATTTAGGGATTTAGAGAAAAGAAAATACAAGTTCTGAAGAAGGAAAAGAGAAAAAACCAGGAAAAGGTCCAAGATGAACTAAAGATCAGAGGCAGAAGAGAAGTTTTGGCGATGGAAATAGTGCACAAGACCCAAAAACCAAAGATGAGAGAAAGGGGGAAGAGAAAACCCCTCAAACCAGCGTGTAGAAGTAGCCCATGAGCAAACCCTATACACACAGCAACCCAAAAGCAGAGAATGAGCCGAGAGAGCAGCCTGAACAAGGCGGAACAGTCCGTACAAGTCCCTACACTTGTACGAAATTATACGGAAGTCTGGCGTGACCGTACGGCAGGGATTTACAGCCTCAGACAGCTGTTTATGAACACGGAGTTGGCGCAGCAAGTAGCTGAAGCATGCGGGCTTATCTGAAGAGGCTAAGGGACTGATCCTACACACACACACACACACACACACTTACTTTTTTTTTGTGAAACTAAAAACATTATATTATTGAACATCCATTTTACAAAAGGGCAGTGCTCGAGAAAAGAGCCAATGTCCTATCTATCAGAAACAGTAAAAGAAAAGCTGAATGCAAGAAACATCCAAATCTTCCTCATGCAAGGCATCGAATAAGGATTCCCGCAATGAGGCTCGGAAGAACTCATAAGGGTGCTGAAGAGATGAATTCAAAAATCGATGATTTCGCTGAAGCCAGAGGGTCCATAAAGCCCAGTATCTGATCCAATGAAAGAAAAGAGAATACTGTGATAAAAAAGCTCATAATTTGCCAAACATCCAGAAAAACTTCGAGAACCTGTGTGCTGGAAATCTGAGAGAGAAAAAATAGGAGATCTTGTCCAAAAGTTCTCTGGAATTTGAACAAAACCACAATAAGTGCTGAATACTCTCAGGAGTATGATAACATCTTGGACAAAGAGGAGAGGCAATCCGTCTTTGAGCCCATTTCACTCCCACTAGAAAAAAAACAACAATACATCTCCTAAAAAAGAGTCTCTATTTTTAATGGCATTTTCAACTTCCATATCAATTTCAATTTTCCTTTCCACCAAGTTAAAGACTTATTCAGATGCCAAAGAGCATTTGCATGATGAGCAATCCATGGAGGAGTTAAAATCCTCTGTATGAAAGTCAATAGATGCAAAGGCTGAGAGGATAATCCTAGACTTAGACACTGAAGTTGTCAATCTTGAAGCCTGTCTCCATGGATCAACTAGCCAACGCCCATAAGCATTTGTGCGCATCTCGCCACACAAAAACGCCAACATAATAGACCATGGCTGCTCTTGCTCAGAAAATACCCTTAGCATAGTGATCTTTCTTGCCAACACATGAAATTTGATGTTGAGAATATTCAAACCTCCATGCATTCTTCGAGAGCAAAGCAGGTCCATTTTGAGCAACCTCAAAGCTTTTTTATCAAGCTTAGTTTTCCAAAAAATCTCCATGGCTTGAGACATAAAAGAAGAGAGATCTCGAGATGACCAATGTAATAAAGGCACGTAAAGTTGGATACAAGCTAAAACAATGAACTAGACAATTCGAAGCGGAACATGCAAAGGCCAAGGTGCTTCCCAAAAAGGTATGCTTCGAATACCCTAAATACATTCCTGTTTAAATGTTACAAAAAACTCTTCTTTTGCACTTTAAAAAAAATAAGTGCCATGCCCATTTCAACCTCCAAAACACAAGCAAATATGATTACTTGAGCTAGCCATTGCCCTGCCCAGGGACAATCTGTCAATCACACAACACCCAGCAGACAACTAAATCAAAGTTACAAATCACACCTGGAAAAATTTTCTGAAGATAAAAAAGAGTAGAAATTCCATCCTCATTCTCCTTACGCAAATCTTCCTTGCTGTACAGTACAATCTCGCTATAGTATGGAGTAAATACACTGTCACAAAAACGAACAGATTCAGACCAAACAAGTTCAAGATGAAAAGAAGCATCATGGAAACATGAAAAATCATTTATACCAACAAAGCAAAGTACCTGAATGATTTCATTGCTCTAGCAGTTGGTGACTTGGGTAATTTCATAAAGAGAGAATTTGTGAAAAATTCTAGACGTCTTCGAGCTTCCAAATTCTTTGGAATGCTTGCAGCTGACTCTTTAATGGTGAGAAGCATATGCAATCTTTTGACCATTTCCCTCTGGTACAAGAACAGCAAAACATACACTTGCATCAGAGCAGCCTTGCCTACTTGCCTCTCATCAAATCCAAGGCAGGATTTATCCAATGCACAGAATCTCCCTCAACTGTGAGTACCCTGCATCCCAGTTATACTCACCCAGATAGTGAGAAATCCTTTTCCATACAGGTAAAAGTATAGACGATTATCTCACAGTCATTTTAATGGTGAGCTGAGTAAAATTCTACTGTAGTAAAGTACTAGGAAAACTTTGGAGGACTATTCCCTGAATGCCAACAGTCCATATACACAGTGGAAAATGCCTCAATTCATCATGTACACGCTAAATGAAAAGCAGTCAGAATCGCAGAATGGACAATGCAATTTTAATATGATAGAGCATAGAGTATTGGAGCAGGGACAGACAATACTGCTTTACTTTGTGTTTGATCAAAATCATTCCATCCCGTAACATCCAAATGGTCACCATGTGGCATGGTCTGCATATTTTATCCGGGAGACCTCTAATGATTAGAAACAGGCCAGACTTACATACCCTCAACCAGCGCCACCCCCCCCCCACAGGCGCGCACACTTTTTCTATAGTGAGTCCATGAATATTTATATTAAAAGAAGCTGTCTCCAAAGCATGGTTGTAAGACACATTAAGACACGACACGTTAGGCACGCTTCAGACACAAGTGTCGAAAGTGTCTTAAAGATAAGACACGTCACTATGGTTATAATAATATATGTTTAACTAATACATGTATACAAGTGTGTACAACTTGCTAGCATTAGCTAGTTGCTAGATTCTAGAAGTACAATTAGCTACATTTAAAAAAGGCAAGAAGTAACAATGCACTTGTACAATGTAGTTAAGAGTCATGACTTGTCACTCTACTCACAACTCAACACCTTGCAAGTTAAGAGTCACGACTCAAGAGCTTGCAAGCCACGACTCACAATTTTAAAGGTTTAAACTGACAATTCAATCTTCATATTGAAAAACCCAGATAAACAAGCCTAGAAGGTTACATAGATTATATGCCAATCATCATATATCAATAAACGTAAATATCATGGCAACAGTCTATCAGTCACATGTGACATGAATGAAATTTGCATCTCAATACATATAATTGAAAGGAATTTTTCGACTCTCAAGAGTCAAAGCTCTAAAGATTCATCCTAATGAGGTCTCCCACTACTGGATCCAAAGTCACCATCAATGATAGCATGGTTAAGTCAAACTCAATGTTTGTTGTTACACCCTACCCACTCCCAAAAAAAAAAAAAAAAAAAAAAAAAGTGTCTAAAGGTGTCTTATGGTAAGACACGTGTCTTAAGTGTCTTATCATAAGACACGAGTGTCTTAACGACCATGCTCCAAAGTAGAGATCAGCAAATACAAGCTCAGAAAACTTCATTGTAAGACAAGTAGACATTGTAATCTACCTGCACACGAATGGACAGGTAACCATAAAAGGATTGCTCGACTGACATCCGGAAATAATAGAACGTGGAAGAAGTAGGCTCTCAAAAGACTCAGTGGTCCTGTCTCTCCACAAAGTCCAAAGTCCCCAATATTGAACCCATGTGAAAAATAGATGACATTCCAGTCTCCATGGGTGAATGCAAAAGATCCAAAAAAACATGCCAAATCAAGCAGAGAGAAACCGGGCCTGGAGGCACTGCTCAAGAAATAATAGGAAGTCACGAGTGACGTGGTAATTCCGAAAAAGACAAAGCAAGCATTTCCCTAGCAGCTAAACATTTGTGACATAGAGCAGGAGTAATATGTTTACATGCCAAGAACTGACCAAAAGGAATAACGCCAAGCATTAGTTGCCATAGAATAACCTCTTGACCAAACAGAAGTTTGCAACACCAGCTGCTGCAATCTTTTACGCCACCCTCGCACTGCGATTCAAAGACCAAAGCTAATTCGCATGATGCGATATCGAAGGAGGAAGCATCAAAACCCTGTACAAACCAGCAACTAGATAACTGCCAGGCTCAAGGGGGAAGTAGCAGAACCCTTGTGCACACACATACTTTTTTTTTTTGTCAAGTCCATTTGTCATTATATAACAAAAAGCAGTCCCAAAGAAAGCGACAGCCAATTAAAAACCTTAAAACATCTCATTTATATGACAAGAAAACAGGATAGTCAAATAGCCACGCTTGAAGACAATCATAAAACGATTGCCAAAGAGAAGCCCGGAAGTAGTGATAAATAATAAGTGGGGGATCATCAAAGACCGGATGATTTCGGTCCCTCCATTGAGTCCAGAGTGCCCAATAGCGAACCCAGTAGAAGAACAAATCATATCCCTGTCTCCAAGGCTGAAAGCCAAACAACCAAAAAAGTTTGCCGAAGAAAGCACTCGGAAAACGAGCCAGAAGTCCTAGCTGCAAGAGAAGTAAGAAGTTGATTGCCAAAGATAAGCCCGGATGTAGTGATAAATAACAAGTGGGGGATCATCAAAGACCGGATGATTTCGGTCCTTCCATTGAGTACAAAAAGCCCAATAGCGAACCCAGTAGAAGATCCTTGTCTCCAAGGATGAGAGACAAACAACCAAAAAAGCTTGCCGATGAAAGCACTCAGAAAACGAGCCAGAAGTCTTAGCTGCAAGAGAAGTAAGAAGTCCATAGATACAGAGCAATGCCAGACCAGATGACAGATAGAATCCCGCAAAGACAAACAATGTCGGCAAGTAGAAGGAGCAATATGACGACGAGCCAAAAGCTGTCCAACGGGAAGCACCCCAAGCAAATCCCGCCAGAAGAAAACCTTTTGCCATAGCGAAAGCTTTGAAGCCCAAATATGCTGCAATCGTTTCCTCCACCAGCGAAGGGAACATGCCAATCGACCATATGTGATTAGCATCAGAAGCAACACAGGGGGAAGGAAACAATACCTTACACACAAATGCAACCGTCATACTTGCCCAATGGCAATGCAAGGCGCACAATATTATTTGATTGAAGCACCCAGTCTTTGAGATAGTCAAAGATCTCAAGCCAATGCACAAGCTGAAACCCATGAAGCATACGAAAAAATACAAGCCATAGAGGTTTATAATGCAGCCCCAATGCATACTTCCAAGTCACTTTAGGAAAAGATACCACCATACCAACATCATCCAACACAGTATCTATCCCTTGAGAAGAAAGAAAATAGGAGCTTTTAGGCTCCTGCAGTGCCAATGAACGCAGGAAAACCTTTGACCAATAAATGCTCTGACGCTTGAGTGAGTTGCCTGCAAGAGTAACCCTGCCTTTCCATTTCAGATGGGAGAGAATGTGCTTCCAATCAAAAAGCATTCGAGAAACATAAGGGCAACCTTTTACTTTGCCCCTTGTGAGCAGAATATCCATGTGAATATTAAGAATATTCAGTCCCCCATGCATTTTAGGTGAGCAAAGGTGATCAACCGATAGAAGCCTCACGGCTTTGTGTGTGTGTGTGTGTGTGTGTCCACGCACGCGCATGCACGAAATCAAATGCTGCATCATAAAAATCCATGCTTGTGATACTGCAACATCATTTTCCCCTTGTGAGCAAGAAAATGCACGTGAATATTAAAAATATTCGGTCCCCCACACATTCCAGGCGAGCAAAGGTAATCATAGAATCCTAAGGGTTTTGTGTGTGTGTGTGCGTGTGTGTATGTGTGTGCGTGCGCACGCGCATATACACACGCACGTCCGCACGCGCACACACACACACGTGCCACGCGCACACCCGCGAAATCAAATGCTGCAACCGTACAGTTCTGCTTTTATTCTTTCACTTCATCTATCCCGCCCTGTTTCTCTTCATGGAGGACCAGTTCAAAAGTTATTCTCGCAAGGAGTCGACTCGGGACTCCAAAAGACAGCAAGTTGATGTCTCTGTTGCAGATTCTGTAGATGCTCACTATGTTTTTGACATGCTCAAAGATGAATTTCATCACAGCCGGAAGGAGTGGGCCAAACCTCCCCCGGCCATCAAATACAAGTTAAAGCTGCCTTCTTTGGTTGCTCCTCTTCGAAAGTTCTCTCAGCAAGCAGTTATCATTTTTTTCCCAGGCAAGTTACCTTCAGCAAATGATGTGGCCCAGTGGGTTCAGGCATTGTTGGGAGGCTGCTTTGTTGAAGGAGTATACTTTGCTTCAAGGGGTTTTTATGAAGTGCACTTTTCGGATGCCTCATATCGTCAGCAGATATTGGAGATGTCGCCTTTATTCTATGGCACACAAATAGTGCATGTCATGCCATGGTCGCCAAATAAGGATTACCACAGCCTCATTCGACATCACTGCCCCGTATGGGTTGAGGTAGTGGATTTTCCGGACTATATGAGGGCTGAGTTACCAAGTTTGGCAGCCACCTTGGGGCAAGTTGTATGCCCTCCCCGTCCTTCGGGTAATCGCAATCGCTTTTGTATTCTTCGAGATACAGATCACCCAACCCCTCCTTCCATTGCGGTAGAAGTGGAGGATGTTCCCCTTGGTGAAAATATTTTGATCTGAAATGGGGAGTTTTTGCAGGTGCTTGCTTCACATGCCATAAGTTTGGCCACTTAGCCTCACAGTGTCCTGCAGTACTGCATCAGCTCCCACCCACAGCTATTGCTCCAGAAAATACTCCCCCCCCAACTTATGCCCCGGGGTCCAAGGCAATGCCTTCCAAACTGGGTGATGTGGCTCCCAAATCTGTCCCTTCCAAAGAAAATATGGTTCAGGTTCTAGCTAAGCAAAAGGATAAGGGGAAGGGCAAAATTTCAGAATCTCATGCCTCTCCCCAGGCTGTCTGGCAGCAACCCAAAAAGGTATTCGCTCTTAAACCACGTCCATTACAGTCTCGCCATTGGGATGCTTCAACTTCTACCCCTGGTCAGAGCTCTACCCCCGCTGACAGCCTTGCTTCTCAACTGTGGGTTGATGTGTTAAAAAGAGGCATTCCTGTATGTGACAATGATGAGGATCATAGAGCTAATGATCCAAGAGCACAGGTGGATGTTGATGTCATGGCTGAGGCCTGACAGCTTATACTTTACTCTGCCTTTTGGTTTGACTGTACATATCTTCTATGTCTACTTCAATTACTTGCATCACATACAATGCTCAAGGTCTTTGCAATGTCAATAAGTGGAGACTTTTTTGGCATTATGTACATAGAATGCATCCCGATGTGATCTCTTTACAGGAACACAACCAACACTTCTTGGCTGGCCAGCAAGGCCACTATGCTGGTTATGATATTTTTTATGCTGGCACAATGCACTTTTCGGGGGTTTGCATGCTGGTAAAACATGATATACAGCCCATGGTTCCTTACAATGACCCTCAGGGTCGATGGATGGTGATCAGGTGCACCTGGCAGGCTGATCTCTATGAAATTGCATTTGTTTATGCCTCACAAACTTTTGCGACTAAAGCTCAAATGTGGGCCTCTCTCCAACAATATCCATGGCTGTCCAATGCTTTCTTGTGTGGAGACTTTAACAACTCGCCTGCCACTCAAGACAATACTACTCATCGCTCTCACATGATCCCCACTAAGCTTCGACATTGGGAAGATATGCTCTCATCTCTGCATGCAGAAGATCTATGGCTCTCAACAAGAGACACAGATATGGGTTATACATATCATCACAATGCCTTTACTCATTACTGGGCTCGACTTGACAGATGGTACTTGCTCCATGCTCAGCAGTATGCTGATTTTACATGTACATTACGGGTTGATCACTCACTCTTGCTATCTGATCATTTTCCAGTATGCTTGACATTATCAATAGCACGTCTGACAGATGATATGCCTTTTTTTGGTCGTCGCCTGCTCCATGTTAATAGTGCCTATTTGCTTCATCAACAATTTCAGAACATGGTGAGAGTGGCTGTCCGTCCCCTCCTCTTACATGCTCAGGAAGATATGGATTTTGCATGGATCAGTTTTGCTCTCCGCTTACAGACTATTATTCAAGACTATGGACAGAGTTACATGGGAAACTTCAGGCTTAAGTTGAAATGGGCTCAATCTCACAAGCAGCAAATGGATGCAATCAGTTCTCATAGGCAGCTTACCCCTTCTGAACAGAGGATTCTTGCGCCTATGCGGTTCATATCATCCACCAAAATGATCTTCGCAAATTAAAGAAGTGGCAAATCCGAGCTCGCATGAAACCCCTTTTAGATAAGGGCTGCTCCTCCAAAGCTTTTTTCAAAAGTCTCCATGCTGATAGGAGAAAGGAGGATATTTGCAGGATCAAGAAAGATGATGGTACCTGGACCACTTCCAAATCAGAATTGGAATTGCAATGCTCTAGTCATTTTCAGCATCTCCTCTCTCTTCAGCCTGATCATTTGATGCAAGTGAATGCAGCTAGATCTCAATTTCTCATGCATGTCCAGCCCATATTGTCTCGCGAACAGGCCTATGCATTGGAGCAGCCTTTTATGCTTAGTGAACTGGATGATGCCTTGAGTCATCTACGCAAAAACAGCTCTCCTGGTTGGGATGGATTGACTGTTGAATTTTTCCGTGCATTTTGGGGTGATCTCAAGAACACTCTTCTTCTCATGATCAATCATGCTTGGGCAGAACAATCTCTTCCTCCATCCTGGAAACATGGCCTAGTAAAATTGATTCCCAAAAAAAGGTTATGTGAAACGATGGCTGATTGGCGGCCTATATCTCTCATGCCTCTCATTTACAAACTCATTGCTAAAATGATTGTCCTCAGGGTTCGCTTCTTTTTGCAAGCAGGACTTCATCCTAGGCAGTATGGGTTTGTCCCTAGAACGCAGATCACAGACAATATCTCCAATGCCCTACTTGCGATTGAGTATGCCAAATACTCCAAACAAGATGTTCTCATTCTGCAAGTAGACATTGCGAAAGCATTTGATACAGTCCATTGGGATTTTATCTCTCAGACTATGCATAAATTGGGATTTGGCCCTCGGCTTGTCCACATCATCTACTGGCTCTATTCTCAGGCCACGGCGCAATGCTTGCTTGGTGGTGGGTTGTCAAGAACCTGGACTATGACCCGCTCAGTGAGACAGGGTTGCCCTCTCAGTTCCTTACTATATGCCATTTCTACCCATCCGTTACTGTTGCATATGGACTATCTTGCAGACACAGGACAGCTTCATGGCTTGCAAATCCCAGGGGCACAGTCATTTCTTGCACAGGCATATGCTGATGATTCATACTTTATACCCAGGAATTCTCAAAGTGACCTTTCTCTTTTAATGCACACGCTGAACGACTTTGGCATAGCTGCTGGACTGCACATCAATTTCCAGCAATCAAAACTTCTAGCTTTGAAAGAAGCTGATTGGCATGCACTTCCCTGGCCAGGCCACATTATCTCTTCACATACTATTGTCAGGCATCTAGGTTACCCCATTGGCTGGAATATTACCCCACATCAACAGCTCAAATGGGTGCTTCAAAAGATTAACAAGAAGCTGGAATACTGGCATTTGTCCACCTGGCCTCTCCATGTTCGACTTCGGATAGTACAGTCCATCATTATGGCATATGTGCAATTTTATTTGCCTCTTCTTCCCTGGTCTTTCAAGCATTTGGCTTCCTATATGTCCCAGGCTATGGAGATATTTTGGAAAAGCAAATCTCATAAAAAGGCCTTGCGACTACTACCTATGCAGTCCATTTGTTCACCTAAGACTCATGGGGGGCTGAATATTCTCAATCTCCAGGTTCATATGTTGGCAAGAAAGAGCACTATGATTGCTGATTTTCTTCAGCAAAAACAGCCATGGGCTATTATGTTAGCAGCTATGTGTGGAAACATGGCGACTCATGCATATGGGCATTGGATTACAGATCACTGGAAGCAGTCATGTCCACATTTCAAGGGAAAATTCCTGGTTGCCCTGTTTCTTCTGCTTTTATTCATGATTGGAAGAGAATTCTCTCATATGCAAAATGGACAGGTGCTTCTTCTCATCATGGTAATTCTTTTCGATTGGAAAGCATCCATTGGAGCAAGGTGTTTGAATTGCCTCTCGCTCTACAGGCACCTATTAAAGCATACAATCTCATGAAATTGGGCGTCAGATTTGTTGGTGATGTTGTGGATCAACAAGGTTGTATGCTTTCATTTCCACAAGCTTGCAGGACATTCTCCTTGGGCCTGCATCATAGGTCCATTTGGAGAACACTTTCAGCTATGTTGCAGCCTTTTGTTCCAGTTCCTCCACTGTTTGCAAAAGACAGATTAATGGACTGGAATTTGACTTCTTTACCTCCTTATACCCATACGCTCTCAATGCACAATCTAACCTCTTCGAAGGTCTACAGATTTCTTCTTCCACCGCCATGGATTGACAAGCATGCCAACACTCTTTGGAATTTGGACAGGCCTTTATCTTGGTGGCAATCACGACTCATGAAAATCTGGAAAGCCAAATTGCCATTGAAACAGAGGCTTTTCTTTTGGAAATGTATTGTGGGAGCCTTTTCCATTGGGGTTAAATTGGCAGCACGCCGCATTGCTTCCCCTTCCTGTCCCCGTTGCTCTCATCAGTACGAGACAGTTCCTCACCTATTATGGTCTTGCCCACAATCCCGCATACTGATCACTCATGTTTCTCATTTGCTGCAGCTTCGGTTTCCCTCTATCAGATTTGGGAAACTCTTCTGGATGTTTGGATGCCTCTCATCTCAGATGTCTCCATTCCTCCTCTTCTTTTACTGGACTCGCTTTTGGGTACTATGGACCATTTGGACGCAGAGACTGCATTCTAAGATGGGTCAACAGTTTCCTCAGGCATATATTTTCTTCAGAATGTCCCTCAAGCAATCCTTATATGACAGTTTTGCTGCAAGCGACTTGGATGCCACTAGCCTTGAAGTGTTCTCTACCTGTTTTTGAGTTTTTCCATTGGGCTCTTTTTTTTGAGTCTCATGTCAATGAGTGGGAGACTTCCCATCTTGTAAATTTATGATAATATAAATACACTGGATTTTACCCAAAAAAAAAAGTGTGTGCACGCGCATACACATGCGTGCGCATGTGCGCACACACGCACATTTTTGGGTAAGAAGCAATATCTATTAGACAATATATACATTCATAGCAAGCTAAAACTCATAACTAAAAACAGTAGTAAAAGACTTTTAACTGGGCCAAAGGAACATCTCGAAGAGAATACGCATCTTGGAGATATCCATGCAACAAGGAACATAAGAAATTATAAATATCCAACCGAGAGTGCTCATATAGTAGAATGTTAAGAGAATTACATAACGACCACACACTCTTTTTCATTTTCTAAAAGGTTCTTTCATGAAGAAGAACGTACATTCATAGCTGTCTCGAATTGAGACAATTACGAGCATGATATAGCGAACACAACCTTGTTTGTTTGTGAAAGAACCTTTCGTTAAGAAGAATGCACATTCATAGCTGTCCAAAATGAGACACCTACTATTCATAAGCTGGAAGAAGATGAAAAGAAAAACCAAGGAAAATGTACATCAAAGGCATGACAAAGAGGAGCAACTTCTACTCCAAACTAAAAGATATAACGAACGGGACACACTTTTTTTTTTCTTGGGGTGAAATCCAAGATAATCATATAAAGAAAAGTTGTCTCGAAGAAGGAGAACAATTACATCTTTAGAAAACTTGCATATATGCTAAGTATCGAGAGTAATCCAATTGGCCCGCATGTAGACAGTCATAAAAGGACTGCCTGAGAGACACTCAGAAAATAGAGAAAGGTCACCAAAAACCCAATGGTTTCTGTCCTTCCAAAGAGTCCATAGGGCCCAATAGAAAACCCAAGAAAAGGAAAGATCATATCCCTGCCGGTCAAGGTGCAACCCAAACAGCCAAAGACACAACACACTTTTTTTTTGTGAAAACTTTTGATTGATTATATTACAAGAGCAAAGACACAACACACACACACACACACTTTTTTAGTGAAATCTTATATTTCTGTGTGGGAAACCTCAAAAAGAGGTAAAAACCCACCAAATAAGTACAAGGAAAAATTTTTACAAGAAAAGCCTCAGAGCAAAAGTCATGAGGCAGCCAAGTAAAAAGTTACCTATCAAGCTGGAGGAGGATCAAACACAACATCCTCCAGCTTCAAATTATTGCTTTGTAAAAACTAATGCAGTGATGAAACCACACCATCAATAAAAACCAGCTGTCTTTTGCCCTTGTGATTCTTCTTGATATAGGCTGGCACCCGAAATTTCTGAATCACAGCGCCAAAAACATGTCGTAACATGGGATGAAAAGATTCCCATAAAAAAGACGCTTATGCATCCCGAACAGAAGAAGACTCTGGCACACGCATCAGAGGCAAAGAAGCTAGATCAACATCTGTATCCTCTGACAAAAGAGCTGCATCTAATAAAGCAGGACTCAGCATTTGAGCTTCACTTCAAGGATCAACCTGAGAAAGAGCATGTGCAGCATCCTGTATGATCCCCTCTGCAAGGGAGACATCCATATCTAGAGGAGAAGGAGGCTGATGATGCTCAACGGGAGTCAGATCCTAAACTTCCTCAGATTAACCTGTGATTTTTCTACCTTCCTCCAGTAATGCTTCGGAGCAGTAAAAGAAGGCTTATCCAGTAAAGCCTTAGCAGAAACTGGAGGAGAAGGAAGAGTAAACTTTACAGTTGAAGGAGCAGGAGGAGTGGTCATGGAAGCCTAAGGACAAGCACGTGCAAAATGACCAACCTGCCGGCACCGATACATGGTGTAGGAAAAGAGGCAAAGTGCAGCCTAATGCGCATCAGATAAGCAAATCCCAAATCAAGATCCAGAGTAGAGGGCACCGGCTACATCATATCCCATAAAATACAAAGGCGAACATCCCGAGTAGCCTGCAAAAACTCCCGTCTCGGAACATGTAGAGGCCTCCCCAAGAAAGCTACAAGAGTAGGAAGATGCTGAAGAAGAGGCAGAGGCAACGCTTTAAGGGTAATCTAGACCAAACAGTGAGTCAGAACAGAGGCAAACGGATCAAATAGTGGATCCCACGGCATCACATAAGCAAAGAAACCAGTCCCATGAATACCAACACGACTAACAAGTCGCTCCACCACATCAGACGAAGATCAGTGGGCATAATAAAACCTTTGCCCAGAAAGACAAAGGAGGAAAGACAATCCTGACCCACTGCAACTTCAGCCCAACGACGAAGTTGAGCTGCAGATAAAACCGCCCATAAAGTAGAGACATACCCCAAACTGCTGAGCTTGTTGAAAACCGAAAACCAGAAGGGCAGAGTCCAAAGAACAAACAAGCGGCGAACTCAATGAAGGGACATCTGTGACAGAAGCAAACACATTTGGCAAAGAAGGTCCAGTTGAAGGGAAGACAAAGGACCATCCGCGATATCCAACTTTGCCAATTTAACCAAGGTGGAAGGAGGCAAACCAGCGCGCTTCCGCCTAAAGAGGCAATAGGGGGGGCTAAAGCAGGAGGAGTAGAGGCAATAGGGGGAGCTGAAGCAGAGAAAATGAAAGAGCCATCTATCGGAGCAGCAAGAAGAGGGGAGGAAGAGACATCAGGGAAAGACTGGCGTGAGAAGAGCAAAAGGCTGCAGAGACAGAGGGGAAGACGAATTTGGTACGGAATCTGGCTGTACGAACATGGGAGCAGGTACAGAAGAAGGAAAAAGAACAGGTAAAGGAACCTGTATGGAGGGGGGAGCCTGTACGAACGACCGTACAGCAAGTACGGCCTGCGCAGGGTCAAAGGAGGGGGCAAGTGCAGACGGAAGATGTACAAGGGCTGACAAATGGGGTACAGATTCAGGTGCAGCAGCAGTAGCAGGCTGCAGGCAAGGTACAGGGACGGGTGAGGGAGGGGCTGAGCTCGCCATCGCACTCCCCCCCCTCCCCCCACACACATACACACAGAGAAACAGAGAAACATGTCAAACATAAAAGCTTCAGATCATAGATACCTACCTACATGACTATAGAACATCTCAAAACCCACGAACCAAAAAGAACCTGCAGTTTAAACCCCACAGCAATCACATCCAAAGGTTTGAAAGCATTAACTTCAACAGGCAAACTATGGACTAGGTAGTATGACAGCCTAACAATGTCATCCAAGTCCGTGCATGGCGTTGCACAGACGTATTCTCTCACGTCTACACATATATCTGCTTAGGGTGAACATTTTACCCAAAGGGAGTTAGGCTAGACAATTGATGAATTACCTCCAGCCCACATACAGTGATTTTTCTTTGGATTAGTACTTCAAGATCCACATAGCTGGACATACTGCATACCTCTCTCGGAGTAGAAGGCCATTTTAGTTTCCCCAGCCAGTTTCCCCTTCCTTGTACACTGTCTAACTGCTCCCAGTTCCCATAGTTTTCCCTGGAATTACAGGGAACGAAAAGTGAGAACCGCTGAAAAAATAGTAATAACAATCCAAAACTCCATTAACTAGTTCTCAAAATGTAGGAGTGTACACATGCTCAGAAAAAACCATAACGTGAGCTAGCTTCAAGAGGGAACTCCACCATTCCACTAACTCTTTAAAAGATCAGAATACATAAAAAAGAACAGAGAGAAAGGGCCTGCAGGGCTTTAGAATAAGCATGACCTTAAGCAAAAACTAGAAAGCCCCCCACCACCACCACCACCCCAAAAATCTAGTAACCAAAACTAAATATTTCCACCAAATCCCAGATATGTGCACTGTCATAGAGTCTCCTATGCCAGAAAGCCACAAAAAATCAGGATCATGCTTAATTTTTAAAAGCTCTCCATAAGATCAAAACATGCTGGTGCCCTGTAAGACTGGTCCATCACATCACCTATCAAAGTTTCATAATAATGGCTTGTCTCCTACTCTAGAACTTACCTGGAAACCTGAGTAGAGGTTCCAAAATAAGCAAAAAAACATTGAGTGCCACTTGTAGAACACCACAAAGAAAAATCTGTCACCATAGAAAAAGAAATCTTCAAGCAAAGCTGAAGCATGAAAGAAAAACAGTCTGCGACTTCAACAGCAGAGTTGCCAAGTGAAAGCTAAGCCCAAAAGCCACACACGAAATCCAATAAATCTATCTGTAGAAGGCATCTGACTCAACAGTGGCTTTTCATCTTCCACAAATGAATCAACTTTCTGGTAGTATAGACACAATAAAGTCTACTTCCCCAGCTGTGTTTCCAAGAGTTTCTTCCAGCCAATCTTCTAAACTTAGTGAGCACAATGTACTTGTAATAAAAACTTGCCAGAGTATACAGCCAGACAGTCTCAAAGAAACTATCAGCTTGAAACTACACGTCTTCTCGTTCAATCCATGAAACCAGAAGCCAGGATTCATAAGAGGTAGCAAGGATACTGACTGTAACATTGTACTTGACTACAAGCTTTGAGCATCAATGTCTTCAAACCAATATCCTAGCGTTGTAAACAGAGTTTGCACAGCTCTCACCAATCTTGCAGCAGCAGGTTACTGCAGTGCAATAATCCCAGGCTAATTGTCAAAGAAATATGTATAATTAGAAAGGACCTGTAGTGTTATGGCAATTACTCCAGAAGCATTAATTTTCCCCCACATGCATACCTTAACACGAAGTATAGCATATCATGATTCCGTTGTCCCATTATCAATACACATGCACTCCCCCCACCACCTCACATTCAGAAGACAAAAACATTAACTGCTCAGCTAATTAGCCTCCATGTCAATTTTACGTAAATATACCTTTGTCAAACTATTAAGATTTTTGCTGTTTTAAAGGCCAAAATTCTACAAATTAGAACTTTTAGCTGTTGGGGCTTCTGTATCCATATAAGATGTTTCGATATAGTCATATCAATAGTAAGTAAAAGCCATATAAAGCCACATTTATGGTGAGCAGTCATAGCTCATAACAAATGAGACAACACTTCTTGTGTCACATCCGCTCAGAAAGCATTTGAATGTTAAGACTACTGTACTGTCACTGTTTATTCTAAAGGATCATAAGTCTAGCATTTAATATCGCTCATTTTAATAAGAAGGCAATATCAAAGAGTCCATTAAAAACACTCAGACAAACACCAATACAAATTGAAGCATACCTTATTCCAGGTAAAATAAAACCGTCAGTGATAGCAACATAAAGATCTTGAAATGCTTTACGAGCCCCCTCCTCTTGCTCAGGTGATCCATCTTTAACCTTAACAAAAGACAGGGAGTATAAGCTATTGTGATAAAACACTTAAACAGAAACAGCAAATAAAAAAACACTGACGTTAATTGCACTTTATATAAACCAAATATCATATCATTTCACAATGAAAGTTCAACTAGCAAAAAATGAAAGACAACAAAGTTTAAACTGCACAGTTAACCTTGGTGCAGCAAGGGCTCATCAGCAGGTACTAGCATGTTATGCATGAGAGTCGTTTTGGACTCAAATGGGAGGTAGAGTCCATTCTCGACTCTCAGCCCAAGATGTAGTAAAGACAGTGTTTCAACAGCTGCGTGTTTTACAGGCAGATCCTCATGCCGTCTTGTGTATTTTATGCCTCCCTACTCTCAGTAGATCCTAACAGAGTGGCTAGAGATGATGCTAAATATGCTATTTGGCAGTGTAATCCCGGGTTGGTGAAGCCACATATGCAAGTTCCACTTGATGCACCCTTCACCGATACGGAATTCTAGACTGCACTTTTTGCCGTTCATAAGGGCAAGTGCCTCGGTTCAGATGGGCTCACACCTTTCTTTTTGGGATAAGATTTAGGACCATTTCACCTCAGCGCTACAGAGCCTCTAAGACTCTGGAGTTATGCTTGATTCACTTGGAAAGATTCTCATACATCTTATTCCAATCCAGAAATTTCGTGTCACCAGGCAGACAAAATGCCAGTTAAAATAATAAGTGCGTGTTTGCAGCCTATTCTTCTAGATCTTATTCATGATACACGGATGGGCTTTGTGCATGGCAAAAGCATATTTTATAATATATTCTCATTTTTAGAAGCTTTAAATTGGGCCATACAGAGCACCTAGAGGCTAGCCCTTCTACTCTTTGATTTTAAGAAAGCAAATGACACAGTAAACTCTGATTTTCTAGAAGGCACTCTTCTTCATTTTGGATTTTAAATGCATGGATTAGCATTAGGTGAGAAATGCTGTCTAAAAAGGGCATCATAAGGAATGGATTAAGTTAATTGGAAGTGCATAGTAAAACTATGGTAACCTATGGGCTAAGGCCCCGTAGATTGACTAAATTGATATGGGTATCTTTAATTTGAAATTAGGCAACCTTGGTGGATGCAAGGAGATGGTGGATGGATCAAAGGCCTAGGATGCCTTTGGTCGATCGTGGATCACTTGGGAGGGCTCCAAATGGGAAGGCACATAATGGTGGAGATCAAACTTCTAAGATTAAAGGCTAGGACGATGGCACATAATGGACGGTTGGGACTGAAGCGCCTAATTCTACAATTTCCTCCCTTGGATCCTCCATCCCATCAATGGCCCAGATTGAAGAGGCTTCTACACTCATCTCCTCCCTTGGTTCTACAATCAAATCTATGGCCTAGATTAAAGCACATTTCCTCTCACCTCCTCCATTGATGGTATCCCTTGAATCTATCCCTTCATCTAATGGCTAGGAGTGCTCTACCTTAAATTTGAATGTATCCCTCAGGATTGGAGATTAGATCAAAGGCTAGCTAGGTTATAGGTCTTTAAATGCTTTTGTCAACTTTAACACACCATTGACCCACACCTCAGTGCACTCTCATTAGTATGACTCAAATTGATCTCTAATCCCTTGAAATCAAGAAACACTGATTGGATGCCCGTTTGAGACCCCATTTCTCCCCTAATGAGGGGTTTCCTCCTTGTACAGATCAGCCGCCCACAACCAAGTGCTTATCAAAGAAGTAAGGGAAGAGAGATTTCAGATTTTCAAATCAATCCATCTGGGATGTCCTCTAGCCTCCTTTCTTTTCTTGTTTGTGGCTGAAGTTATGAGTATCTTAATTAAACCTGCAGCTGATATTTTTGCGCTGAGACTTTCCCTAACACAGGAGGAGCCCTTAGACAGTGAGTTGGTGGATATTGGATTCCAACCCTCAGACTCACACTTTTTTCAGTGCAGCCTTGGGTTTGTTTTGTATTGCAACAAGTGCACACATTAATTTGAATAAATCCAATGGGTTTTGGATTAGTGACGAGGACACTCTAGATTGGGAAGCTGATATTGGTTTCACTAGGATTTAAATGGGTGTCCCTATTAGACACTTAGGATGCCAGGTCGGTATGAGTAATGGGTTTCTAACCATCACAACAACTTGCTCTCATTTTGGAGAGTATTAGGAGGAAACTCCTTTTTTGGATTTCAAGCCAAACTTGACCTTGCTTCCAAGGTGGTGGTTGTTAACCAAGCTCTGCTCGCCACATTATGGTTGTCTACTCTTGTTGGCACCACTCTATAACTTAGCTTAAGAGGTCTATAAGGAATTTCCTATCGAGTGGACTAAATGGTACAACAAATGCTAGAGCTTGGGAGACCTTGATTCTTCCCATGAGGGAAGGGAGTTTGCAAGACTATGGTACGAGGACTTATGCCTGGACAAGAGCCATGGAAAGATTTATTTATTCATTGGACAGGGTACTATTCTCCTAAAGCTGGAGACTAGAGGGATACTAGCAAGTGGATCTTTACTTCAGCATCTCCCTCCTCTCCTCTTATGGCTGCTATCCTAAAACCTTGGGCCAGCTTCAGGAGTACTCTTTGGAGAATTCTCCCCTTCTTTTTAGAAGAGATTGACAGAAATCCCGTCATGAGGAATGATAGCATACTTGATGAGCATGGCAAACCACTTGGCAATTCCGATTATATGCAGTGGTCTAGATGGGAGAGAAGTCATGCCGCCTCTATGGGATCCTGAAAGCTTTAATGAAACTTCCAAAGCATCGTAAATTATAATTGGTAACTCACCTCAAAAGAAGTATGGGGAAAATTCAGCAAATTGATGCAACCATACCCATTTATTGGGTTGACACAGATGACAGCTTGTTGTACTTGGATGGGGGCTTTCACAGGGACAAATATTCCTATTCAGATCATTGCACCTTGACAATCTGATGAGGATGCCATTGTCTTCCACGTTCTAACAAGGGGCAGGCTGTCTAGATCTATACATGAGCCTTCCAGGATCATAGATTATGTGGATCATGGCTGGGATTCACAATGGCACCTAGATCCGGACCTGCTCCTTCTCTCTTTAGGCTCATGGAGGATTTGGCTATATGGAGGAGCCCCCATAAAGCTCTTATAGTGGGATCCCAGAGAGTGGGAGTGGATTTATGCAGGGTGTTCTTTTTCATGCTTGCATGATGTATTTCCGCCTTGAGCTTGCTCTCGCGGCTTTAGAGGTGCTCTTCTCGGGAAAAAAAAAGAAAAAGAAAAAGAAAGTCTCGAATCCTATGATGTTCCAACACCAAGATTTATGTGGTGAAAGGATCCAGATTGCTGAGCCGTTTTGCCTAGAGGAGGACCTCACAATTTAAACCACAATAGATGATTTTTTTGCTACTAGCAAACGGCACATGTTTTCTGCTTTCTCTGAAATGATTTGCTTTGAAGAAAAACTGTAGCCCCTAAAACGAGTGCATGTGAACTATTCTAACTCAGAAACAAATCACAATTAAAAATAGCTTACAACAGCACACTGTGGGTGCCCACAATCGCATTGTAAAACACCAAACACCCCTACGGCAACTATATAGCCCTTTAAAACTTCAATTACCAAATACCGATACCTTTTCACGCCATGAAGGAATATTACTTTTTCAGTTCACAACCTTTAGTTGTCATTACTATAAAAGAAAAGAACCATTGAATGTTATATCTTCACCACTTAAAGCATACAAAAAGAAATATTATTCTGAATATCGATAGAACACAGAAAAGTAAGCGTGTAATCTGAAAATAGCAACTTACGAGAAGGCCTGTCAGCGCTATGATTCTTGAAACAACAAATGGGAGCTTGTTTATCTGGAAGTCTGCATGAAACGATCCTTGCCCTATTGCTTGCCTCACATCAGCAATCACCTTTTCCACCCTATAGTTTCAAGAGCAATGTTAGATACATGCAAGGTAAGCTTTCCGGCGCAATTTGGCACACTCCTGACATGATTCAAGAAGTTGAGACCAACATCCACAAGATATCATTACAATCAGCCTGTTCTTATATTATTCCAATTCAAGGGCCTTACCAGATCCTCCCTTCACCATTTGTTAGGCTTGTTAGTAAACTACACAGTATCTCGTATGCCTCCTTCACAGCAAAAGACATATACTGGTCTTTCTCCAATCTTTCCCATAGTTCTGATTGTGTATCGTTTTTATCAATGGCCAAGTCTATTGCAAGAAATACCTGTATCCTCCGAGATTATTGTCAAAAAAAAATCAGTTAACGCAAATTGACCCTATGCTTACAAAACACTGTACCCCATGCTGTATGTTTAGTATGTAAATTTGCATACCTTACCAACCAGAAGAAAAAGTGGCCACTGAACAAGTGACATATTTCCTTTGTTTGAAGGCATTAAGAGCAGCTCCTTTTCACTGTAAAAGGAAAAAATATAATGCTCAAAGAAACAGGGAAAGACAAGCCCTCCAAGGAACATTAAACTTCTACACGTTCTGACCAAACTTAAAAACCTGGGAAAGTATCAAAAGCCCAAGTCACAAAGCTTACCGATTTGCGATGTAGTCCTCCAACCGAAGACACAGGACAATTTCATTCCAAAATGGGGCAAACTTTTCAGCATCTCCTCTCACTTCCTCCACAGACACCTTCAACCATTTCCAGGCTCTTATTCATAATAAATCCCTCCACCATCGCCTATTGTCTCATGTTTACCATGGTGAAATATCAACTATTTACCTAGCACAAAAGATCTCATGCATCCTTTCATTTTCTTAAGGGAGCATTTAAATGGTTTGGACAACAAAGCGTTCTAATTCTGAATTGCAAAACGAAATCACCGCCATATTTAGCCTCTGCAGGCCCACATGGCAGCCGATCCAAGCCTCTCATTGGTGTCCAAGGTGAGATCATCAGGAAGCTACAAAAGAACAGGCTCGCAAAGAAAGGGAAGCATCAACTGCCTTCGCACAAGTTTTGCGTTTGTCACCAATTGTCTTTGAAGAACCAAGCACCTACGAGGACTTCTTCTTAACATAATAAAAATTGGTTTACGAATCAGCCAGCTGGAGCGGAAACGATTATTATGATATCAAATGTTAGTAACAGCTTGAATCAGGAGCTAGGCAAAAAGAGACTCGCAGGATTGGAAGAAAGGGAAGCATCGACTTCAGTTCCGTGTTGAGCTAGAAATTTTGGTCCCCTTGCTAATCCAGCCTTTTCCTTACCCCCCGCTAATCCTACTTGTCCCTATCCAAGACATGGTCTACATTTCTCACAACCACACTCATTCAAGGAGAGGATTTGCTGACAAGTTGTCAGTGCATGTTATATAGCAGAAAAACTCCATGAAACCTAGCTTGAGCAAACAAAAAAATAGACCACAAACATATGGATTGGAGTGGTATAAAGGGATGCCTACTTGATCAATTGTTGCAGTCATGCTCCTGCATCAAAGCACAAAGTTCACACTACTAGTCTGAAGTAGATTTCAAAACATGACATCACTAAAATAATGTGATTGATGGCATATCAATAAATTAAAAGGTTGAAGATTATATGAGATGGACCTTCCATGTTGTAAACTTCTTACGAATTGCACGGGGAAGCTTTCAAACCGGTTCCTTAGCATTTCCAAGGAACGTATCTGAAAAGTTTACGAACTGCAAATGGTCAACAGAATTCAAATATTCTTGTCCACAAAGGAAACTTCAATCTAAAAATAAAACACTACACTACATATATCAAAATCTTTGTTGTTTCACAAATTAACGTAAAACCAGACCATTAATCTAGACTGAGTGAGTTGGAGGCGAGATACTGGTAAGCACTAGACATTCCACCAAATTTGAGTACCACAGTGTAGAAAAGATGTGATGCAATAAAATCACTAGATGTAAATCCCAAACAACACCAGCACTCATATATTTCTTAGCTGCCATGTCATTTAAAAATTCCAATTCATAAGATGAAATCACAAAGGGAAACTCTTCAACCAATGTCACAAAAGTTGTCCAAAGCAAACTAACCGCATGCATCATATCCATCATGTCCGTAGAAAAATTCAACCTTTCAAAGACGTGTTCATAAGCTAACACTTGTGAATATAAGAACCCAATAATTCTTACTCTTGTCACAACTTGAACGGAACTTTACCTAATCAACTTCATAACAATTAGAAGGGCTTCCTTTCTTTTTAAAGATACTAATTTCCTATTGCCTAATCCATTGGTATAAGCAATGAATCAAACTCTCTTCGCACACATAAGGAATTGCAGCAAACCAAGAGCACAATGGCATAAGAACAGCATGAAGCAATGATTCTCCATTCATACCCGGTTCCTCCAACCAATCCAAAGTCTCCTTTTTTTTTAAAGCCCTTGAATCCATTTCCCCATATGCTATAAGGGATCTATTTTCGCTTTTGTGGTGCTCCCAATTGAATTAGCACATTCAATGCTTTTCTCGAATCCCCTTATATGCCATGCATCCCCCATATCTTCTTCTATATATTCCAAAATTAAAACTTCTGAAATACAATGGTCCCTAGGTAGCAAAAATAGGGCTTCCGAAGAGGAAGACATGCCAAAATTAACAAAAAAATATACTTCATCCAACGAACATTGCATGAGCATATCTATGGCCTAAGGGAGTCTAGAATGCAAAGAGTAACAATTATTATTGTTATAATTGTAATTATAATTATAATATAATTCATACAATAATCAAGATTCAAGACTAGGGATAATAGTACAAAGTTTCACACAAAGATAAAGAATTGTTACTTGGTCCTTACCATTGGCCCTAGCTCAAGGCTCACATTTCAATCTAAATTGTTCAAAAAGTGTAAACATTGAAGCTTGAAGTATCACTCTCAATTTTCAAGAATCAAGCTTCTGGACAAAGTTTAAAATTAAAACACATCACGACTCAAATATTCCAAGACAAGGTGCAAGCAAAACTACCAAATATGAAGTATAAAGGTTAAAGCAACTTAAAGTAACTAAAACGGACTTGTTCGGAAGCTCAAGCACCTCTAGCTATGTTTCTTTGACACAAAAACATTTTGAAATGTTCCATTCTCAAATAAACACCTTTGTTTTGTGACTATGATCAAGCCTTGAGGTGGCTACAAATGATGGAAGCCACTTAGTCAAGTTAGATGGTGCAAGACATTCGGTAATATAGGGAAACGATTCCGTATGGACATGGAGGAAAGAGTGTGGTCGTTGATGCTGTCAATGGAAGAACAACGACCACGACTCTCCAAAAGTTCAAACAACTTTGATCCGCAAGGGAAGCTGTCACCTTTGCTCTATCCCCCCTTCAGGACTAGCCCTTTAAAAAAATCACCGCCAACCAGAATACCAGGGAACACCATGAGCTCCATAATACTGGACAAGTTCAGCAAGTTTATCATGTTCATTCCATGCCAGCACACTATGAACACCAAGGACACCATTTGTCTGTACCTCAAAAACTATATCCAATGAGCCTTACATACTCAAAAACGATACCCGCAAAGGCCAACACTTGTATGCAATCAAGTTCAAGCGTCGTGGCTCCCACAAGCAACCAGGGTTGAGGATGGTTTTTGAACCCCACCTCCATGTAGCATATAAGGTGGCTTCCAATCTTCTCTAGTCTCAAGCTTCACAAAAGGGGATACCCTGGCTTGCCCTAGCCGATGGACATGCGTTCTACATGGTTCTACAGGCAACAGAAGTCTTGGAGATCTTGTGAGATCATGTCATGAAATATCTATAGAAAAAACCATTAAAAACCACCAAAAGCATAGGAAATTGCTCGCAATATCAACAATTCTAAATTGATATGGGAAAATATGTCCGTGGAAGATTATCTGGGAATTCTTCTAGCATCAACTTCCTTGTCTAGATAGCAAGGACGATTCCCTCCCTCAACTTATAGTCCTCCTAGCACTTTTGTACAAATGCATACATTTGCATACTTAGATGTTAACACATTGAGGTCTAATAGACATTTGGGAATGTCGACTTAAAAACAACAACCCTTGTGAAGTCCTCGCTAGAAACTAACAAATAAACAAGCTCTCCAAAACTTTGCCATATCAAACATGGTAATAAGCCTCTATCTTGAGGCTAAAAACAGACATTTTGAGCTCCAAAACTCAAGTTTTAACCACTGACGTACAAGATGCAGTGACTGTGGGTTGATCCTTAGTAAGCCAAAGAATGACCCCTAACCCTAGCAAGAAACAGTAGTTAGGTGTGGAACATCGAGTGTCCCCAACCCAATCCGAATCACATTACTCAAAGAACTCTATTCATGAAGTAGATGATCGTGTATCCTTTAGTACCTTCAAGTACTGTAGTTCTTGCAAACAAGCTTGCAAGTGAGTCTCTCGGCTCTTATGAGAATTGGCACAACAGCCCCAATCAGAACATGCTTGTAAAATAGAGACACACACACACACTTTTTTTTTTTTGGTGAAAACTTTTTTGGATCATATTACAGAGTAACTACAAAATGGGATATGTCAAAGTACATAAATCCCAAACAAGATAGCTGGAAAATACATCAAGAGAAAATCAAATATACATCATACTCTATGTAGTGATTTTGCAAGCAATCAAATAGAGATTGTTGCAGAAGGCAACGAAAGAAAACAAAAGTAGACAAACTAAGATCGCTATAGACACCGTGGTTTCTATCTTTCCAAGGAGTCCAAAGTACCCAGGAAAAGAACCAGTCAAACTCCGATCAGCGAGGATGAATCCCAAACAGCCAGAAGAACCTATTAAAGTAGTATGAGGAATGTGCAAACGCAATCTCTACGAAGAATGCCGATGAAGTCACATGTGTCACGGCAACGCCAGAAAATATGAAAATAGGAGCCGTTTGCAAGGAGTCAGGGCCATGCCAAGCCAAATGCGAGAGAACATGTTTCCAATCCAAAAACATTTGAGAGACCAAAAGGGCAACATCAACACCCGTTCTTGACAAAGGCCATGAGCTCCTCGGACCACTGAGCAACTTGAGCTTGTTCACTCATGCATCTATGGACCCATGTCTACAAGATCACTTCATACATGATTTCAAGAGTCACATGGTGTACTATCTCTCCAAAAAGTCTTGATCATTTGACCAATTCAAAGAATGGAAAGCGAATGTAGGAAATGAGACAAAAAAGAAACTCAAGACATTTAGAAAGGACACAACGGCAGAATTTATTGCCGAAGAATTCGAAGAGTACTACAAGATGCACAGGATCAAGCAACAGTTGACTACGCAACAGAACACAATGGTTCAGCAGAAGAATCATTCCATAGTAGAGATGGAATTGAGTATGCTCAAAGAAAAGAATCTTTCGAGAAACTTTTATCTGGAGCCGGTCAATGTGGCTATCCACATCCTCAACGGGAGTAGCTAAACTAGTCGAAGGAAAGACACCTCTTGAAGCATATTCAGGTAAAAGCCCAATCATCAAGGAAAGATATCAGAACCAAGCTATATCCAAGGAGCACAAAGCTTGTGTTCATAGGCTATAGCAAAGAGTCAAAAGCCTATCGTTGTACACAAGGAGACGAAGCAAGCATTGGTAAGTAGGAACGCCGTCTTTCAAGAGACAACTCCCATTCGACCATGAACTTGTTACAACTCTAGCACTACCTCTGATAGTATTGAAACCCATACCAAATGTCAATATATTAGCCCTGGTACCAGGTTTAGACGAATCAGAGTCACATATAGAACCAGAGCCAGTAAAAAAGTAGCCTCCAACAAATGAGAGAAGAACTCCAAGATGGTACATGAAGAGGTGTTTAGTGCCTAGAAACAACTAAAATGTTGCCAAAAAGTGGTTTGTGCATGTCAAAAAAATTAAATTGAAGAATAAAAAATAAAAACTAGAATCAAAATTTGCATCCAAATAATTGTGCAAATATTGTACAGTCACTAAGAAACTACTTATATAGTTTCCACACAACATATAAATCTATGTTTTTGCCAAAGACAAACGTCAGTCTTTTGGTTCAACTGTGACATGGGCACATTTCACAAGAAATTCTCAGCACCCACCCCCCCCCCCCCACCAAAAGGTAAGGATGCACACATCTGCAAAAGGAGCAGGAGTTCACTAACACCTCGAGATCCCTCTATCTATCCTTTCATGAAATCATTGAGCAACTTGCAGCCATTTCTGAGGAGGTGAAAAACCTTCACTAAGTGGGAATCATTATCTCCTCTCCCAGTCTCTCTCTCTCTACAGTTTAGGCTCTTTCCCTCTGCAGAGATCAGCCCTCTCCTCTCCTCCAGAGCAGCAGCAGTATGTCTCCTCCTTCCCTTGCTTGGGAGCAGCCATAACACTCTCTCTCTAAAGCATTACTCCCTAGCAAGCTTTCTCTCTCTACTGTTCCAGCCCTTCCCATGCAGAAATCAGCCTCTTCTTTGCACTTTTGGGACAGCAACCACATCTCTTTCCCATCTGCTAGCCTGGGAGCAGCCATGACACTCTCTTTCTAAAGCATCACTCCTTTCAGATTCTCTCTCTAGCCTACACGCCTCTTTTCTGAGTTGTTCACACTCGAGCCTCTTGTCCTCACTCTTCCCACCCAAGGGGGCTGCAAATGCATCAAGGACTCCATCTCCAAAGGAGTCAAGTCACGAGGGGAGTCTCATTTGCAACACACTTTCATGTTGATATTGCTCTATTTCTAGATAACTAGTATTGCAGCTAATGTTGGATGGAAGTGGTGACTATTGCAGGCTTCCTCCTTGTGGATTGGGACAACCAGAAGCTAATTCTCTCTCAGCCCCAGCCTTGAAGTCTTTCTCTCTATATTGTCTATATCTCTCTACAGTTATTCCCAAATCATCTGTCTGATTCCAAGTCAATAACTGAATTCTCAGTTTGGAAGGTGCTTGCACTTGGTCTTGTATCTCCTATTTCAAGAAATAAAGTGAGCCTGGATAAGAGGGGCGGGGGGGGGGGGGGGGGGGGGGGGGGGGGGGGGGGGGTTACGATATCCAAACCAAACCAATGCAAGATGTGAATCCATCTTTATAGCACATACATGTTCCGTACATTGTATATTCCATATAAATATCCCTTCACCTTGATAATATAACTTGCTAAAAGAGAAAAGCTTCGATTAGGGATTATGACTGAGTAAACAGATCCTCATAGGAAAAATACCTCTCCCAGCCGATCCCTTGCGCCGATTAGGCCACCTAAAATGGCGGAGAACACGGTGTACCAAATTGATATGTCGAGCAGATAAATCTGTAATCGTTTAAAGATTAACAGCAAGGTTAAATCAACCAAAATAACTGATTGCCTCCTAAGCTTGCAGGAAAAATTTTCAAGCATCTTTCTGAAACCAGGAAGGTGACATCACAAAATATAAAGTATTTACAATTGTATCATTACCATAACAACAGGAGCCCACAAGAAACCAACAGCCAAAGCATTGTGGTTATCTGTACCCAAATATAAATGCTTTAGCATAACTTTTATAATGAAGAGGTTAAAACTTGCACCTATGAAACCAAATTTGAAAGAAAGCATTGAAGGGTATAGTAATTCAAAGCATGCCAAATCTAATAGAGTCTGCATGAGTGCATTCCTGATGAAGTACAAACATGAACGTTTCAATACACTGCAAAAGGAATATCAATCCAATAACAGTTATTCTATATTCAAATCACCTCAACTATTCTACGACTTCTCTACATAGGGAATGAGAAAAATACACAAGAGATGAAACCACTAAGCTAGCTTCATTTCTTCTCAAGAACCAAATTAAAAAATCGTACTTTTTGAGAAAACGTCATGCCAAGTGTAGGTGATATTTCTTGCAACCAAAATTTCTCTCGTTGCCTTTACCATGGGCTTGATCTGATTCATACCATGGCCAAAACAATAATTTACAAGATGTAAACAAAAATGATATACTTGATCAGCAGCATTATTATGTCACTTCCCCAATAGCTGACAAACATTTCTGCAATATTCTATTTTCTTACAAATTAGAACATTGATATGCCCAAGTACAACAATTACCTGCACAAAGTAGCTGAAAGTAAATTTGCAGCCAAGAACGACAACCCAGAACAGCAAATACCTGCAAATCTCCAGACAGAAAGCTGTGGCACATGTTCAGAAAAAGTTTTTCTATGTAAAAGACCCATGTATATACCAGAATAAATAGTAGTCTATAACAGTCAAATGCTGAGTTCCCGAAACTTTGGTTCATTAGAAAAGAACTTCTAGTGTGAACACCCACTTCCTCAATATAAGGAAAATGTAGTTCTCATTACAAAAGAGCTTCCAGAGTGAGCACTTAATCCCCAAGATACACATAAGCAACAAGTTACAAGACAATAGCTACATGGCTGCAGAATGAGCTGGGAGAGAATTCAATGAAGATACCTGATATAGTCTCGAGGTCTCTCAAATAACCCACGCCCAACGAAATATCGCTCCTAAAAAAATTTTACTCAGATTACAAACTACTCTTTCTGGGAAAATGCACAATCACATCCACATTTATACATAATATAAACCCAAGAGCACACATACCTGATACATCCACTTCATAAAATCCACAATTCTGAAACGATCACTCTTCTCTGCCTGTATTCGCAACCAAGGAGTGTGCAATACAAGGCTAACCAGCAGCTGTAGGACAACATATGATCCCAAAGACCAAAGATATATTCTGAAAAAAAGAGAGCTAGAGTTTGCTTGATTGTGCTCTAGCATCATTCTCCTGCAAAACAGAAGAAGCAATCCAATAGGAAGCATAATACAAGTCACAATAGTAGCAAAAAGCAATGATGAAGCCAAATTCCTAGTGACTAGCAAATGATAAAGCCTAGCAAGTGTAAAATGTATGTGTCTTCCTAGACGAACCTCTACCATACTAAACACATCTTATCAGCACATACCGTCATCCGAACCTTGGGAGAGAAGATTGCAACAACGCCATCCAAAAATCGCAAGACAAATCAGCAAACAAAATCCAAGGGATTGCTTTACTTTCCTTCAAGCATAACTAAATTGGACTAGCAAGGTGCAAAGAATGTTAGAAACATGGTGTGAGTGAGAGAGAAAAGAAAGAAAGAAAGAAAGATGTATTTACGTCTGTCGAAGGCCTCGCCGGCCTATGGGACAAAGTGCGCAAAAAGTTTAAAAAACTCATACAAGCCTGGAGGGGCTAGAGCAAAGGGCACGCTAGGGCCCTTGCTAAGTACTAATCTATGCTAGCAAAATCATAATCAATCAATTGTCAACTGAATCAAGTCAATCTATCAAGTACAAACTAAGTCAAGTCAATCTCAAAACTGGGACTCATAAACCATGATGGCTCTCTAGTGACCCGTGAAGATATCTCGTATATGTGTCTGTCGGGATGTCTCGCGTTGTGGCGGGGGACGTGGTCTCTGAACTCTCTGGGCTATGTGATTCAAATGTGTAGAAGTCTGTGACGTGTCACTGTGCCTAGTCAAACTCTATGTCATGTGGTCTACCCCCTTCTGTTGCTCTCTGATCCAAAGACCAAACACATTGAGGTCAGGTCCCATTTTATCAGGGAGGTACTTGAGAACAAGCGCATAGATCTTGTCAAGGTTCATACAGATGATAACCCTGCAAATACGTTGACCAAGAGCTACCTAGTCAACGGATTGAGTATCGTCGTGTATTGTTGGACATTGGATAGTATGTCCATTGGTTGTTCTCCCTGAAAACGATCAAGGAGCTGTCCAATATACTTGGACTGTGACATCATGATACCCCCCTCAACAACAGCAAACTGAATGCCCAAATAAAAGTGGAGCTGTCCCATGTCTGACATTTCAAAAATCTGCTGCAAATCAGTCTTGAAACCTACAATATGCTGAGTATCTGGGCCCGTGATGAGCATATCATCCACATATAAAATCAGCACTAAAAAATCAGATCCACTCCCAGGGACATAAAGAGTGGGTTCTGTGGTTCTGAAAACCAAGGGATAGTAAGTGTGCATGAATTTTGGCATACCATGCCCTGGGTGCCTGCTTCAAACCATAAAGTCCTTTTCTAAGCCGACATACCTTTTTCTCAGAATTAACAACCTCAAAGCCAGGAGATTGTGTGACATAGATTTCTTCCTACAGATCCCCATGAAGAAAAGCAGTTTTGATGTCAAGCTGGTGCACTTGCCAATGATGATGGGCTGCAACGGCAATGACACATCTAATGGTAGTAATCTTGGATGTGGGAGCAAATGTCTCCTCAAAGTCAATGCCTTGTTGTTGGGCATACCCTTTTGCAACAAGACGGGCTTTGTGTCGATCTATACTACCATCAGATTTCCTTTTTCATTTGTAGACCCACCGGGTACCAATGGCATGCTTGCCGGGAGGAAGATCTACTAATTCCCATGTGTCATTTTTTACAATGGATTGTAACTCAGCACTCATTGCATCCATCCACTCTTTGCTGTCAAAAGCATCTTTATGGCACAGAGGCTCTTCATTGCAAGCTGTAGTAAGGAGTGCAAACTCGAGAAAGTAACCATGTATCTGTCTATTCCCTTACCTTGGGCAGCAAAAGGCTGATCTTGTTTGCTATCCCTCAATGTATCAAGAAGCCATCTGGGAACTTGCCTCTGCTGTCTATTAACAGCTCTTTCTTCAATGACTGCATCATTAGTAATGGGATAATTCTGTGATGGAAGAGAAACCTGCAAATCAGCATGCTTGTTGGAGGGCCTGCAGGAGGCTCATGTTGCTGGTCAAAGTCCTCTTCTGAGGAAGGCAGAGGTAAGCAAGAGTCAACGGCATCAAACATGTTAACTTTTGGCTTAGCGTTGCAGTCCACAAGAGGAGAAGCCAAATGTTCAGCAAAGATTACATCTCTATTGACAATAATCTTCCTAGTATTTGGTTGGTATAACGGATACCCTCTGCTCTCCAGGCTGTAACCAATAAAATATGCTTTTGATTACCTTGTCATCAAGCTTATGTCTCAGCTGAAATAGTACATGAACAAATGCAAGAGACCCAAAAACTCTCATGTGTGACAGTGAAGGCTTCCTGCCTTTCCATGCTTCATAAGGTGTAACAGTCCTCAATGCCCTTGTAGGTGATCTATTCAGCACATAGTTGGCACACATCACTATATCAAGCCAAAATTTATTGGGCAAGGACTTGGCCTTAAGCATGCATCTGGCCATCTCCATAGTCGACCTGTTCTTCCTTTCATGAACAGGATTATGATGAGGAGTGTAAGTAGTAGTACATCAAGGAACAATGCCCCGTGAAGACAAAAATGCATCAAACTCCTTCGACATATATTCCCCACCCTATCTGTCTTGAGTGTGACAAGCTTGCACCCTGATTCATTCTCAACCATATTCAGCCACCTCTAACAGCATAAGGACACTTCACATTTGGCTTTTAAAGCATATACCCAGCAATATCTTGTGAAGTCATCCATGAGAGTCACGAAATATGTGTACCCTCCAATGGAAGTTGTCCTCATTGGGCCACAAACATCACTGTGTACTAGCTGCAATTTCCTTTGTGAGAGTTTTGGACAATTCTTTTGAAAAGGAAACCGATGCATCTTACCCAAAGACAACCCTCACACACATGTTTCGAAACTGTGTGAGTTTGAGGTACATCATTAGCCATCTGCTGTGAATGTAGCTTTGCAAGAGCTCTATAATCGAGATGACCCATTCTCTCATGCCAAAGATGAGTTTCAACAAGCTGTGAATCTGAAATAGCGAATGCTTCATTAGAAAATGCAGCTGAGTGATGATCAAGGTGATAAAGTCCCTTTTGGAAAGTGCTAGTGAGAACTATGGCATTGTCATCACGAAGATCATATACTAGGCATCTGTATCCATCAAAAATCACTCTGAATCCTGAAGTGGCAATTGCTGAAATTGAAATCAAGTTGACTTCAATTCCAGGCACAAAAAGAACATTTGTCAAAGTGACAGCATGGTTTGAAATGGATGTGAGCTGCACGTCTCCAATTCCTTTTACAGCATAGGAAGCATTATTAGCACATGTGACAATCCCCCCTCTAGGTGCATCAGCTAAAGAATGAAACAACTGTCTGCAAGATGTGATGTGCTTGGAAGCACCACTATCAAAATACCAAGACTGAGCATCATTAGCCGTAAAGAGTGTATCAACTTTGGAGGGATCAAATGAACAATGGACAGCCCGTGCCCAATCATCCTGGAGAGCATGTGCATGTGAAGCATCTGTTGGCTCGTCGGATTCCCATGCGGCATTCTTTGCAATAGATTGGAGCTCAGCTCTCATTGAATCCATCCACTCCTTGCTGTCAAAAGCATCATTATGGCACAAAGGCTCTTCATTGCAAGCTTTAGCAAGGAATGCAAACTCAAGAAAGTAACCATTGCATGTTGGAGGGCCTGGAACAAGCTTATGTTGCTGATCAAAGTCTCCCTCTGAGGAAAGCAGAGGTCACCAAGAGTCAAAGGCATCAAACATGTCCACTTCTCGCTTAGCTTTGCGGTCCACAAGAGGAGAAGCCGAAAGTTCAGCAAGGATGACATCTCTATTGACATTAATCTTCCCAGTATTTCGTTGATACAACCGATACCGTCTGCTTTTCTGGCTCTAACCAATAAATATGCATTTGATTGCCTTATTATCAAGCTTATGTCTCAACTGAGATGGTACATGAACATATGCAAGAGACCCACAAACTCTCATGTGTGCAAGTGAAGGCTTCTTGCCTTTCCATGCTTCATAAGGGGTAACAGTCCTCCATGCCTTTGTAGGTGATCTAAATAGCAAATGCTTCAATAGAGAGGGCGGCTGCGTGATCATCAAGGTGCTAAAGTCCCTTTTTCAAAGTGCCAGTGTAAACTATGGCATTGTCATCATGAAGATCATATACCAGACATCTGTATCCATCAAAAATCACTCTGAAACCTGAAGTGGCAATTGCTGAAATTGAAATCAAGTTGACTTCAATTACAGGCACAAAAAGAACATTTGTCAAAGTGACAGGATGGCTTAAAATGGATGTGACCTACACATCTCCAATTCCTTTTACAACATAGGAAGCATTGTTAGCATATGTAACAGTCTCCCCTCGAGGTGCATTAGCTAAGGAATGAAATGACTGTCTGCAAGATGTGACCTACTTGGAAGCACCACTATCAAAATACCAAGACTGAGCATCATTAGCAGTAAAGAATGCATCAACTTGGGAGGGAACAAAGCAGCAATGGACAGGCCGTGCCCAATCATCCTGGAGAGCATATGCATGTGAGGCATCTCTTGGCTCGTGGGATTCAATTGCATGTGAGGAATTAACTCTCAATCCTACTTTCTTTTTCTCTGAAGCAATGCATTTCCTGCATTCTGAAATTTCATGCCCTGGCTTGCGACAATAGTCGCATCTTTTCTTCTTTGACTTATCTGCTGTATTTTTAGATGCATTGGAGGAATTGCCACTATTAGGCACATATTTAGGCTTGCCCATAGGCTTGGAAGCCTTGCCTTTTCCTGTCTACTGATGCATGATCAGGAATTGTCGCTTGCCTATTAGCATGACTTTGCTCTTCCTGCAAAAGCAAAGTGACTAGCTGATCAAAAGAGTAGTGGTCTGGATTACCCATGGCCACTAATCGATGGGTTGTGGCAAACCCTTGATATGCATCAGGCAGCCCATTCAATGTCAAGTATGCATCCATAGAGTCGCTTTTGTTCATACTAACTTTCTGCAATTGCCTTCTTAAATATGCAACACGTGCCTCATTACGAATCTGATAAAGAGAAGTCAATTTGTCCCAAGCATCCTTTGCTGTCCTGCATGACCGGATGTGTGGAATAATGATTCTCTTGCATGACAAAGCAACACAGGAATGTGCATTTGCATCTCTTGCGTCCCATCTTGTTTGTTCCTGAGTTGGAGGAGCAACAACAGGAGTGCTAGAGGATAAAGCTGTAAGAAAATAATACAACGTCTGTGCTCAACAGATAACAGGATCTCGTACACAAGAGAGAAAACCAGATAGTATGGAGTATCAAAATTTTGATTACTCTAGAGCTGATACAATAGATGGCGCTGCCTCCCAACCGTGCGCTCCTGTGAAAGAAGCTTCGATGGCAAACTAAAAATAGTAGAGGAATCAGGGTTGCTATAGCCACTGATGAAATGGGCTTCACGGGCTTGCTCTTATATAGCCACTAGTCATAGTCGGTTAGACCCAATGTGGTGACCAACCGAGTCCGCCCAAAACAGTCAACTGGGAATCGGTCCCGAAATAGGCCACCGACCACACGATAGAACCGTGGCGTAAAATAGAGCATCTGGGGCTCCAAACGGGCCCTGCAACCCGAGAGTGAGCTACCTCGACAAAAGCTCCATCTACCCTCAGTGCGGTTAGTCATGGGCTACCTTCCTGCACTTGCATGTAGCCTAGTTGACAGTGTACCAACTCCGTCCAGCCATCAGGCCACACATGGCGCCCATCTGGTATCCAAATCAGAACCTACCGGATAACTGAGCTACTCAAATGCCTTCTCCTCATATGGGAGGCTTACAAGTAGAGTTAGCTGGTTCCCGCGTAGTTAAATGAGAGTGGAGCATTGATATCTAACACCCCCTCTCAATATCCACCCGTAAGTGAACTTACTTATTCGGTCCAATGCCAAGTCGATGAAGATGTCTCTCCAGCAAGTCTCTTCCAAGAGCCTTCGTGAAGATGTCCGCAGCATTCTCTGTAGTCGAACAGTACACCAAGTCGACCTCTCCATCCATGATGAGCTCACGTACAAAGTGATATTGAATCTCAATGTATTTTGTGCGAGCGTGGAACACAGGGTTCTTTACAATCACCATGTAACATCGATTGTCATATAATAACTGTGTAGGCTTGTTCTGCACTACATCCATATCCCTCAAAATCCTCCTCAACCATACTGCCTCGCAAGAAGTAAAGCATGCAGATTTGTACTCAGCCTCGGTAGAAGAAAGAGCAACTGTGGGTTGCTTCTTGCTGACCCATGAGACAGCTCCAGATCCAAGTGAGAAATAGTACCATGTCACTGATCTCCTGCTGTCCATGTCTCCTGCCCAATCCGAGTCACAGAATCCGGTCAAGATGTTACCCTTGGTATAGGTGATGCCATAATCAAGTGTGCCGTTATCGTTGTGGTTCTACAGACTCTTCTTCATCTTCTTTATCTTGAATCCTCCCAAGCACCGTTGGGGGAGTTTGGTCTACTGTTGGTGGATGTACTGGATGGATATCATGGTCCTGGTTGTCTGGGAAGTAAGCATTCTCCTCCAATTGATGCGGCTGTTCTGAGAAGACCACATCGCGACTTACTATTACCTTTTGATAACAGGGTTATAGAGACGGTAACCCTTCGCCTCTTCACTGTAGCCCAAGAAAATACACTTCCAGCTCTTCGGTCCTCATTTGATCCTGATAGCATCAGAGACATGCACAAAAGTCATATCCAAAAACTCTGAAATGTGCAGCCGAAGATTTCTTACCAGAAAAGGCCTGCAGTGGAGTCATCCCGTTCACAGTCTTCGTGTAGCTACGATTGAGAATGTAAACTGCAGTGTTACATGCTTCAGCCCAGAAAGTCTTTGATAAATCTTTCCCTTTCATCATACTCCTGTCCATTTCACAGATGACGCGCATCTTGCGTTCTGCTACTCCATTTTACTGTAATGTATGTGACGAGGATTTCTACCTCTTGATCCCGTGACTTTTGCAGTAACTCTCGAATTCAGTTGATGTGAACTCTCCACCTCTGTCTGATCTCAATTTCTTCACCTTCCTCCCCGATTCTTTCTTAAGCATTACATGCCATTCCTTGAACTTGCTAAAAGCCTCGTCTTTAGTCTTCAGGAAGTATATCCATATCCTTCTACTGTAGTCGTCGATCAGCGTCATGAAGTAGTAGAAACCACCCAAAGCTTCTGTCTCCATCTTTCCGCAGAGGTCCATGTAAACGAGCTCTAGAGGAGCCTTTGTCCTGCTGGCCTTTTTAGAAAAGGGTTGCCGATGCTGCTTGTCCATCATACAAGCTTCACATACATCGGGCAGCTCTATAATTTCTGATAGGTCTGCAATCATTCCACTTTTATCCATCTCCTTCAAAGAACTAAGGTTTAGATTACCAAACCTCTCATGCCACAGCTTAGTGTTCTTCACATCGGCTCGAGCACTGAAAGCTGAGAGTTCGTAGATATTATTGCATCGTGTATCTTTACCAACGACCTTCCCTTGAAGATCTAAAACTTATGTGCCATTCTTATCGAATTGAACTTTGAGGTCCCGATCCGTAATCGCAGAAACGAACAACAAGTTCCTCTTAATATCTAGCACATAAAGAACATCGGACAACTGTTTTACAACTCCATCTGACTTGAGAGCAATCGTACCTTTTCCTTTTGCTGGACATTTTGCATCATTGCCGACTACTACCAGGATGTCATTCCCTACCAGCTGTAGAGAGGTATACCAATCCTTCCGACTGGTCATGTGACACGATGCACCACTGTCAATAATCCAAGGTTCACCCGCAGATACATGAACCGCCTCCGTACCAATCTCCTCAATTGCTACGAACAGTTCTACTGGAGCTTCCTACACGTTGTTGTTTGACTCTTTCTTCACGCCGTTCTTCTCATCTGCAATCTTCTTTCGACACTCATTATGCTTGTGCCCTGCCTTGTTGCAATCGAAGCACTTGATCTTCTTCTTTCTCTTTTTATCATTAGAAGAAAATGGGTTACCAGAGTTCTTACCCTTACCTTTCTTTGATCCGGTCTAAAAAGCTGAATCTTCTCCAATCCTCATCTTTTGACGCATCTCCTTCTCCAGAAGCATTGCGCTGAAATCCTCAAAGTTGAGGGACGGATTTCTGTTCTGCATATTCGGCGTCGTAACAAGACCGTCGCACTTTGGTGAGAGAATCCATAGGCACCTTCGTACTAGATTCTCGCTGGTGATGGTGATGCCAATCGCAGTCATCTGATCCCGCAGATTCTTCACCCTGGTGATGAACTTCTCTATCGCTTCAGACTCATAATTTTTCGTTCGCAAGTTGTGTCTCCAAATTCTGAATCCGCGTCTGATTCGTGGTCTCGTATTGACTTTTCAAGACCGTCCATTCCTCCTCCGCTGTGGTGACATGTTGAATTAACGCCATGACGGAATCACTTACACTGCAGACAATAGAACACAGCGCATCTACATTTCTTCTTGTCCACGCGAGAATCTCATCTACAGTTGGTACTATCTGTTGTCCTGCATTGGCTGGATCCCCGACCTCACGTCCACCCCAGTAGCACTGTCCCAAAGCTCGTATGCGCTTAGGATGGTCTTCATCTTGAACTTCCAGAGAGGATAGTTAGAGCCGTCCAACTTTTCGCTTTCGCCGAACGGTGGGATTCGCAGTCTTGTGGGCTGGGCCATCTCTCACAATCTGCTCGCAAACAAAAACACACTACCAAATCTTCTTGCTAGAGTCCAAGCTCTGATACCATGTAAGAAAATAATACGTCGTCTGTTCTCAACAGATAACAGGATCTCGTACACAAGAGAAAACCAGATAGTATGGAGAATCAAAATTTTGATTACTGTAGATCTCATACAATAGATTACGCTGCCTCCCAACCGTGCGCTCCTGTGAAAGAAGCTTCGATGGCAAACTGAAAACAGTAGAGGACGGAGGCTGGATGCTAAGGAATCAGGGTTGCTGTAGCCAGTAATGAAATGGGCTTCACGGGCTTGCTCTTATATAGCCACTAGTGGTAGTCAGTTAGACCCAATGTGGTGACCGACCCAGTCCGCCCAAAACGGTCGACTGAGGATCGGTCCCGAAATAGGCCACCGACCACACTAGAACCGCGGCGTAAAATAGAGCAACTAACCTATGGTCCACGTTCGGCCCACAACCATCCGGGATCATCTAGGGCTCCAAACGGACCCCGCAACCCAAGAGTGGTGGGCTGCCCCGAGAAAAGCTCCATCTTGCATGTAGCCTAGTTGGCAGTGACTCCGTCCAGCCATCAGGCCACACATGGCTCCCATCTGGTGTCCAAACCAGGACCTACCGGATAACCGAGCTACTCAAATGCCTTCTCCTCATATGAGGGGCTTACAAGTAGAGTTAGCTTGTTCCCGCGTAGTTACACGAGAGTGGAGCATTGATATCTAACAAAAGCATTACGAAGGGTACCCTCTACAAAGGAACCAGCAGTAGGGACAGCCACTGTAGAGTGCCTTGCAACAAGAATGTGTTTCATGAGATAAGACCACATCGGATATTTGGTGCCATCCAACTCATCATCTTCAGGAAGAATGCCAAATAAGTTGTGATTGTTCCCAGCCATTGCAAATAGTACAAGTAGAAATGCACTAACAAAGTGACCAAAGAATAGCCTCAAGGCTTTCAACTGCAAAAATATATCTTGCTGTCCCAAATACCTATAAGCCAACAACATATATTTCCAAGAGGCTGCACTGGGCCTCAAGGGAACACGGTGCCATTTCTTGCTCAGATGACAAAATAGAGAGAGCAAATAGACTGAAAATATGTGCAGCAGGGTATAGGAACAGAGTTATCAGCTGAAATTCAGGTCCCAACACAAAAGCCCCAAATTTGGAAACCTTGAGTGATGATGTGGCACAATGTAACAGTCTTGAACCTGAATTTGACTGAAAACTTCAATTTTTGGAAGGATTTCAGTTGTCAAGCTTGTCCAAACTGTTGTATTGACAAGTTGAAGGTCCAAATGTCCTAAATTTTCCTGTTCGAAATTAGGGTTTGACAGTAGGTTGAGCAAAGGGGGCTGAAACTTGGCGGATCTTGTTAAGAACAGGCTGGACAACCCGAGAGAGGCTCTTGGATAACTCGCGTGGAGTAGGCACCTGCTGTAGATGAGGATTCACTTGGACGTGCCTCAAATTAGAGCTTTGGGCAGATTGCGAGCTGGAAAAGTGTATCCAGCAAGTCACCTAGCAAGGAGAGGTACCTAGGATGGAGATAGAGTCTCTAGAAGGGCAGCAGCAGCAAGTCGAGGTGAAGGAGCAGCTACATGGTGGCTGGAACTGCCTCAAGAGGCTTCGAACTGAAGATCTGGCTGCTGGAGAGCCCTGGAAAGTGGTCTAGACAGGTCGCGATCTGCATACGCTTGCTGTAGAAGTGAGGTGAAAGGACAGCCCTACCAGGCCTAAACAAGCTGATGGAGATCTTCGAAGTGCTGTAAACAGCCGCCTATGAAGTCGGCTATCAAGAGAAAGCTGGAGAAGCCAAGTTACCGCAATGAAAAGCTCCTGGAAGTCCCTAGAACTCCTCACAAACCCAAAAACGAGCTGTTGAAACAGTCGACCAACAAGTGACTAGCTCCCAAAGAGCAATGGAGGGGGGCTCCGAGAGGCTGGAGAGTGCCTCTATGGGGGAGTGAGTAATACCCGCTTTGATACCATTGTAGAGGCAGTAGTACAAAGTACATGAAGATAGACCCTCGGACTAAGTGTCCTAGGTGTCACATAGGACTAAATGTCCTATGTGGCATAAAAGGCACTAAAACACTAGAGTGCCTCTAACTATGCCTACAAGGCACATACCAAGGCCCATAGGGCATCACTAGGACTGGGAGAAGATGGCCTACACTGGGCAGATGTTGGCTCATACACACATTGCTCCTCCTTGTTCCCACAGATGTTTGAGTTCTCAGGAGACTGTGCCTCATTCAAGAAACTACAAGTGACTATGAAATCGAGGATGATTCATAGAAAGCCCTCATCCCCACCAGACAGGCAGAGCTACCTATCACTGCTCGAGATTGATGCTATCTTCTAGGTACATAGCTATCTCCGCAGGGTCTGAGCCTTACCTACAGAGAGGCTACCGAGAGTGCCACTAGAGTCATCTATGCGACTTGCTGAAAGTGGAGCCAGCAAGGCCTAGTATGCATGCATTTCTAACTAGCTTGACAGACATGGCATTCAAATGGATCATCTCACCCTCCTCCAGTGTACTTTGGAGGCTCCTGATCCTCTTGTCCCACGGGATGAGATCAGCTGTATCATACGGTTAGACTTGCTTCAGCTTTATACATCATGGAGATGAGAAAGGGACGAGGAATTCCCCACCAATAATTCTGTTGGTGTCAGAGGACGGAATGATCATTAGACCCCCAGTATCTGGAGGACATACAAGACCATCATGTCCATAAGGGATGGGATGAGACTGCCATTGACTGAGGATTGAGGCAGTCTCATCCCATCGACTGAGGATTGAGGCAGAGAGAGCAAAGGATTTGCAAAATGTGCAAATTGGATGAGGTAGAGACAGAGGAACATTTTTTATGTACCTACCCAATTTACTATGAGATCCGAGGACGCTATCAATGCCTCTTCTATGAGGGTCATGGATTCGGGCCTCTCTCCGAATTGATTCACTTCCAAGACCAGGTATGTGTCGATCTCCACCTGATGGAGATGAGACGTCACAGAGAGACCTTCTTCTCCTGGGCATTAATGGGATAGAGGACAAGGAGATTAACGACATTAGGGCAGTATGGACCAGAGAGATGAGACGACGACCAGGAGGGATACAGCCAGAGACGCTAGAGCCACCAGAGCACGCACGATGCAGGTCCAATCCATTACAGCTCTATTGGGAGAAGACCACCCAACCAAAGCCGTTCCTATTAATATCGCCCACTGGATATAGAGAGCCCAAAGACCACACCCCCCACCATAGCATGAGACGACCAGACAGACACACATACATACATTTTTCAGCTCATAAAACAGCCACCATGGGCATCTGAATATGTCCTCTAACAGCTACTCCGAGACTCAGTCTGGCTAGTAGTCCCTAGTTTTGGGCGAGTTTACACGTTTTTGTATTTCTGAGTTTTGTCAAGTATAGTACTCAGAAAGGGTCTTAGAGATCCCTTTGCCTGAGCCCTTTCTGGCATGTATGAGCATGTATCACTTTTCTAATTTTTCTCATAGGCCAGCGAGGCCTTTCGAAGACGTTAATACACATCTCTCTCTCTCTCTCTCTCTCTCTCTCTCTCTCTCTCTCTCTCTCTCTCTCTCTCTCTCTCTCCCTCCCCCCCTTCTATGGCCTTATCCGTTGATGGGGACCAGCGATGCTGGTAAAGTCGTCTTTCCAGTTGGTTCACCCGACTCGGCCTCGACTTAGACCGGTTGCCTCCTTTTCAGTACAGCCTCGACGCTCCACCATCTGCCCTCTCCCCCACTGACCAGGAGGTCAACCGGCTCATTCGAGCGGATCTGCTCCAGCTCCACACCTGGCGGACATGGTTTCTTCACTCCGAGCTTCCTGTGAAGCTCGACTTCTACCGCCGACACTGCCTCCAGATCTCACAGGAGGGCTTCATCACACCTCCGAGTTACACACAGCTTCATCTACCACATGCGCTCCGGATCTCCCTCGGTCAGTTTAGGGTCTCGTCACACCGATTACGAATCGAGAGCGGACGCGCAGAGGGTATCCCACGAGAGGACCGCATTTGCCCACTTTGCGACTTGCAAGAGACCGAGTCGGAGGAGCACTTTGCTTTCAGATGTCCGATCTATTATGCCATTCGAGGCCGATACCACTGCCTCTTCCGCAACGGATTCGGCTCCCTCCCACACATGCTGCAGTTCCCGGATCAACGATGCCTAGCCCCTTTCTTACATGAGATGACTCGCCACCGAGATACCTCTCCGAGCACGGCGACACGAGCAGCACACACAACATGAGGACACCCAGCGGCCTATCACTGACTTCTTTCAGTCACAGGATACCTCTTCTCAGTCTAGCCGACGACGCGGACGTGAGCGAGAGCCAGAGCCACGACAGCTGCATCAGCCGACAGACTCACACATCCAGGTCCATGACATCTCGTCTCTGCTCTCTACCCATCCCACCGGGGTTACCGTTGCCCTCATCCACAGGGCCACCCGCCACCCCCGACGACCGAGCTCGACTAGGCCGCATGACGTCAAAGGCCAATCATCTATCGCAGGGTTTTTTCCGACCTCCCATTTGACGGCCCCTCTATGATTGGTCTCTGACGATCTGCACATGTATACTGTATCTTCCCCCTCTGCCCCATTTTTGGTGCCCCCCCCCTTCTTTGTATCATCTGGAAGTAGACACATATTTTTTGTATCAGGACTAGACACACAGTCCTTCATAACCTCTTTTTTGTAGAAACGGTTGGTTGGCCCGTTTTGAGACCACCACCGTTATGCTCATTGTATCACTTATCTTTAGTCTCATAGACCTTCACGGTCTCCCGAAGACTTTAATAAACTTTCTTTCTTTCTTTCTTTCTCGCTCGCTCGCTCACTTGCTCCATGAAGCTCAGTTTCTATCGGGACCACTGCTTGCACATTTCAACAAAGGGTTTCATCATTCCACCAAGGTACACCCAAGCAAAAAAAGCATGGACAACAGAAGACACAACCAAGAAGGAGGACAAAGCTAGAGCCTACAGAAAGTTGGTAAGAACCAAAAAAAGAGAGTTTCTCAAGACCAAACAAATTGACAGCTTTGATGAGCTTAAGCAAAATCCTAGAAAGTTTTTCCAAAAGCTACATGGCAGCATACCCCAAGAGAGGAAACCATCATGAGAAGACATGATAGATTTCGCCAACGGCCTCTATCAGAGAGAGGAAGAAGAGACGGTCGATAATAACTTTTCCGTCAAAGCTGTAATGATGTCATAATAGAGGAAGATGTGGGAAAGGGTCTGAAAAAGCTCGCAAACGGAAAGGCTCCAGACACACAAGGGCTAGTGGCTGAAATTATCAAATGGGGGGATGAGAAGACAAAGAAAATGCTCAGGGCTGGAATTTGCAGACACTTACAAGTGGAATGCATGTGTGGAAAGAAGAATCCTGGGAGGTTTGAAAGCTTTATATAACTTCCAAAACAAGTGCAGAAAGGCACACTTCTGGAACTCGAAAATGACAAAGTTTTTGTATACCATGCTCGTACAAACAGTGGTCCTTTATGGGAGCTCAGCCTGGGCACCTGGGCTCTCTAGGGCCTACTGGAACCGAATAGAGACTTTGCATAAACGATTTCTCATAGGGAAGTTAGGGGTGAAAGCACAAACACCATACCCCATCTTGTTGGCTGAGACAGGTATGATACCTCTCAAAGAAGAGGCATTGTGCCAATTCATGGCATACCTAAACAAAGTTGGAAAAATGGATGCCAAAAGGATACCACACAAAGCAATGGAAGCTACGCAAATCGCTGGATGGCACAAAGAGGGGCTGAAATGGATGGAATTATGGGATATAACCGCTCCTGATATCCCCGAAGATGCATGGGAAATCAGGGAGCTAGTGACGCAAAGAATGCGACAAAAGCTATCGCAAGAACCAAGGGGGAAAATGCAGTTTTATAAGCAGGAAATCAATCCGATGGACAGCTATGGAATGCAGAAATAGCTCGGGGAAGACATATCAATATTTAAAAGACATTTAATCTGCAAAATCAGAACCAGTTCACATGTTCTCGAGGTGGAGAGGGGAAGATGGGCAAGACCCAGGGTACCAAGAGAGAAAGACTGTAAAATCTGCCCCGCAGCCGAAGTAGAAAATGAGCAGCATGTACTCCTAACATGTCGAGCATATGCAGAGAATGTTATAGGGGCAATAGAAGCAACCTGAAATCCCTACTGGAGTGGCCAGCCAAAGAGCTAGGCAACTACATAAAGGAAATTTTAGAATATCGCAACAAAGTACTTGGCCTAGCACACATGCTAGCACAACAAGTACTCACTGCATAGCACATTTATGCTTTTATTTATGCTATTTTCTTTCAATGGATGTAAACAATCACTACTTCTTGATAGTGGTCATTGTCTGATAGATCCTGAAGCGTCTCACGAGGACGTTAATACAATCATATCATCTCTCTCTCTCTCTCTCTCTCCATGGCTTGCCAGGCACGCTATCCAGATGGATAGGCTTCCCCCCTTTCCGTACAGCATGGATGCACATCCTAAGTCGATCCCGCAAGATGAGATCAACCGTATCATACAGTTAGACCTCCTCCAACTTCACACATCGTGGACTTGGGGGGAGGACTAGGACCTCCCCACCAAGACCCAGTTTTATCGCCACCACGTCTTGAGAGTATCAGATAAGGGATTCATTATCAGACCCGAGTATCTGAAGGATAGAGGAGTCTCCCATGCACTGAAGATTGCCATTGGTCAGCTGCGGGTATCGTCCCACCAACTAAGGATCGAGGCAGGGAGAGCAGCAGCTATACCCAGAGAGCAGCAAGTCTGCACGCTATGTACACTGGGGGCGGTTGAGACAAAGGAGCACTTTCTTTGTGTTTGCCCAACCTACTATGAGATTCAGGGATGCTACCACTGTCTCTACCTAGAGGGGAGTGGCTTCAGTCCTTTGTCACGACTGATCCATTTCCATGACCAAGTCTGTATCAGGCTTTATCTGATGGAGATGCGGCGACATAGGGAGACGCTTCTACGACAGATCAAAGAGTAGCACACAATGATCAGACCACTACAAGACATAGAGGGTGGCCGGGCAAAGTGACACGTCACACACTTCTATACATTTGAGTAAACCCCCGCACACAATGGAGTGGAGGAGGAGGAGCTAGCCGACATGAGAGCAATCTGGATGAGCAACCGACACAATACCACCGAGAGAGGGGTGCAAAGGCCATGTGCGACAAAGAGCCTCCAGAATACACTCTATTGAGGTCCGACCTATCACAACGTTCCTCAAGGGAGGCCGACAGAGACAAGGGGTCACCCTAGACATAGCCAAGAGAGTCCAAAGAGCGAGGAGACCGCGTCCCCTACCGCAACACGAGATAGCTCGACAGACGCAAATACGAGACATCTTCGCAGCCCACCAAAGAGCCATCACTATACCAAGCTTCAGTTTCGTCCCAACGCCTGGATAGATTGATTGATTGATATGGCCCACTCTGTAGTTGTAGTTGACTTTTCTTCTATGATTATGATTCTGTTAGCATAGATTAGTACTCAGCAAGGGTCCTAGCATACCCTTTGCTTCAGCCCACTGAGGCTTGGATGAGTTCGCTTTTCTGTGTACTTTGTCCCATAGGCCCGTGAGGCCTCCCGTGGACGTTAATCTCTCTCTCTCTCTCTCTCTCTCTCTCTCTCTCTCTCTCTCTCTCTCTCTCTCTCTCTCTCTATCATTATCTCTCTCCCTAGCCTATCCTCTCTCTCTCACTCTCTCTCTCCCTCGCAGCCCCTCCTCGCAGCCCCTTCTCCCCCTCGCAGCCCCCCTCTCCCCCTCGCAGCTCACCCCTCCCCCCCCTCTCCCCCTCGCAGCCCCTCCTCGCAGCTCCCCTCTCCCCCTCGCCCCCGCAGCCCCCCTAGCAGCTCACCCCTCCCCCCCTCGCAGCCCCTCACCCCCCCCTCGCAGCTCACCCCTCCCCCCTCGCAGCCCCTCGCACCCTCGCAGTCCCCCCTCGTAGCCCCTCCCCCCCCTCGCAGCTCCCCCCCCCTCGCAGCTCCTCGCCCCCCCCTCACAGCTCCTCCCCCCCCCCTCGCAGCTCCCACCTCTCCCCTCGCAGCCCCTCGCACCATCGCAGCCCCCCCCCCCCCTCGCAGCCCCTCCCCCCCCCCTCGCAGCTCCCCCCCCCCCCCCCTTCCCCCCCCGCAGCTCCCCCCTACCCCCCTCCCAGCCCCTCGCCCCTCGCAGCTCCTCCCCCTCGCAGCGGCTCACCCCGCTCAGACCCTCCCCCTCGCAGCTCAGCCGCTCAGGCCCCCCACCCCGCTCACCCGCTCATCGCGCATTGGCAGCGCTCGCCATCTCCCGCTTTTCAATGCCGCCGGTTTCCCGTTTCCCGTAATTAAACATGGCCGACATTGTCGAGCATGTTACAGAAGGAGCAACAGCAGCAACATCAATGGCCTCCACGACCGACATGCTGCACTATAGTAGAAGAGGACTTGCATCCTCTTCAAAGGACAGAGCAGTACCCGCACTTGCCGCACTCCCAGTCGCAGGTACACCGGTTTCAGCTCCACTATCTCATCTTCTGCCCAGCGCAGTGCCCGCACTTGCCGCACTCCCAGTCACAGGTACACCGGTTTCAGCCCCATTATCTCATCTTCCACCCATAGCCACCTTGTACCCGCAGTTTTTTTCACCCCTCCCCTCTCAGGTCCCTTCTTCTCCTACCCCTTCTCCAACTTTAGCCTTCCCCTCCTCTCCATCCTCGGTACCCGCTTTCTCTCCCCCTCTCCAGCCTTCTCCCTCATCCCCGCTACCCACCTTACCGGTTTCCCCCCTTTCTCCCTCTCTTTCTCCTTCCATGCCTTGCACTGTTTGTCCTTGCCAGCACATCCTACCAGAGCTTCAGCACTTTTAGACCCACCTCCGAGCTGCCCTTCAGATGCTTCACAGGAAGGACGAGACCATTGCTCTACTTACAGCTCAGGTTGCATCTCTTACTGATCGAGTGACACAGCAGGATGGGGAGATCTTGTCTATTAGAACAGATCTTCAGGTCTTATAGGCGACTCATAGGACTCTTGCTGGAGAGATTCATGGACACACAGAGCGAGTGCAACAGATCCAGACTCGCGTTCAGCACATAGACACATCTCCCACTACAGCAGTAGCAGCGGTTGAGGAGCGTTTGACCTCCCTTCAGACAGAGGTCCAGAGAGCCACAGAGTGGGTGGATGTCGTCCGCCGTCAGCCATCACAGCCTCAGAGATCGACTGTATCAGCTACATTGGCCGAGTCACAGCAGAGGGCCACAAAGGCCCTCAACATTCGGATTCGTGGTATCTTGCCCTCGGAGACAGAGTCCACGATGACACAAGCTGTGACCTTTGTCTCTCAGACATTGGGAGTACAGGATCATGGCATAGTAGGAGCATATAGAGTCGGGAGAGATCGTACTAGAGAGCAGCCCCTCATTATCAGATTCAGAGATGCCCAGGCACGTCTAGCTGCCCTCAGGAGGAGAGGGACACTCAAAGACCACCCAAAGATTTCCATGGACGAGGATCTGACTCAGATACAGGTTGAGGAGCACAAGGCGCTCATGCCTCAGAGAGATGCAGCCCGAGCTCAGGGCAAGTGGGCAGTGATCAAGGCCAGGCCATATTTGAGGATCTCTCAGCGGACATTGCAGATTTTTCACATCGCGGAGAAGTCATCCTCTTAGGAGACTTCAACGCGAGGACCTCAAACAGACAGGCCCTCACTTATGACTTCATGGAGGATCCGGTCATACTTCCAGCATCTCACAATGATAGCCTCTGTCGGACTTCATCAGACTGCACAGTACAGCCCACAGATCAGGGACGTCAGTTACTGGAGCTCCTCACCTCGCACAGTATGGTCATTTATAACGGCTTGTCCAGGTGGCCACAGTCTTCCATGCCTACATTCTCTTCTGCTTCTGGGCGTGGCACTAGCGTGATCGACTACATCACAGGTCCCCCGACTCTAGTCCCTTCCATCCATAGCCTTACTGTTAGCCCCTTCATGCCCTCTGCCGACCATGCACTCATCCACTTTACTTTGACTCATGTCTCCCATGACCCACCCCCCCCTCGTCATCACGACCGCCAATCCTATTATGAGGTTCATTTCGACCACCAGTTCGATGATGTATATAGCCAGAACCTCAGCCGCCTACTCCGTCCTCATCTATTAGATGCTCTACCATCCACGCAGGACCGGTGGGAACTTGTACATTCTTCACTCGTTTCTGCCGCCCACATGTCCTTCCCTGCCACGTGTCATTCGTCTAGTCCCCCACCGGTTGGTCTTGTTCCTTGCAACGGTTGGTATGACGAGGAGTGTAAGGAACTCCGCAGGAAACTTCACCTTGAGACCAAGGAGAAGTCTCCCCTCCTTACCGAAACCAAGAGAGACTACAAGTGGTTGGTTAGGCGCAAGAAACGCCGATTTCTAGCCCAGAATGAGGAGGAGCTGAGAAGCTTGCTTTTCAGCTGTGACTCCAAGGAATTCTGGAGAAAATTCCTCCGCTCGAAGTCTCAGAGCCCCCTTACAGATCCACGTGTCTGGTCTGCATATACTTCAGCTCTATACGATGTTCCAGATCAGCCAGCCATCAATTTATCCCATTCCCCTAGGCCAACTTCATCTAGTCTTTTCACACCAGAGAGTGTCCGTGCAGCAGTCCACCGATTGAAGAACGGGAGAGCTAAGGATCATGATGGATTGCAAGCGGAGTATGTAATCCATGGGATTGATGCCTTAGATTTTGTTCTTTCCCGTCTCTTCAATGAGTCTGTTTGTACAGGCCTACCACAGTCCTGGTTAGGCAATACCATAGTACCTATCCATAAGTCGGGGGACCCTATGGAGCCGTCGAATTACAGGACCATCATGATCGGCCACGTTATGGCCAAGATCTTTGCATCAGTTTTGGAAAGCCGTATAAATGACCATGCCGAGACGACAGGACTCAGAGCCAGAGGGCAGGCTGGATTTCGTAGGGATCATTCGACACTTGACCACATCCTCACACATAGGGCACTGGTGGAGGAGGCGAAGTCACGAAGGCAACGGCTTTATTGTTGCTTCGTGGACTTCAGGAAGGCATTTGACACAGTTCCGCGATTCAGATTGTTTCAGAGGATTCGCCAGATGGGCTTTAGTGGAGAGATACAGTGGGCTATCATGGCTTTGTATGAGAGGGTCACTGGTCGGGCTCGGACACGTGAGGGGCTCTCAGAGGAGGTATGCAGCACGATTGGGGTGAAGCAGGGCTGCCCGCTCTCTCCTACTCTCTTTGGATTATATATTGATGAGCTAGAGATGTTTGTACAGATGACAGGCGGTGTGGGCTCTACTCTCTCAGGATCCTTCATTCCTATCCTCCTGTATGCGGACGATGTGGTTCTCATTTCCTCTACTGCTCAGGGCCTCCAGGCACATATTGAGGCACTCCACAGGTTTTGCCAGGACAGGGGGTTGACCGTAAACCTTGGCAAGACCAAGGTTATGGTTTTCAACACCTCTGATCGTATTTACAGCACGGATGAGTTTTGCTTCACTTATGACGGACAGCCCATTGAGCTTGTTAGAGAGTACACTTATTTAAGGGCAGTTTTCAGGGGTCCGGTCTTCACCATGACATATGCAGCACGAGATAGGATTAGTAAACGGTATGCTTCGTTGGCTCATCTTGAGCGTCAGTGTTTTCAGTCCCACTTTCAGCATCCCGATACGAAATCCTTGCTTTTTGATACAGTGGTGAGACCAGCTGCGATGTATGCAGCTCCTTTCTGGGCAGGAGACCTCGGCGCTGCAGATTGGAGACGAGTAGAGAGGTTACAGATCATCATGTTCTCTCGGCTCATTAGGGCCAAGGCTACAGTTCCGCACGAGATCATGCTAGCAGAGTTTGGAGCTACTCCCCTTGCATTGGATGCAGCGTTTCAGTCGGTCATGTATCTGCACAGGGTCAGGGAGTTTGGAGACTCAGCAGCAGGCAGAGCTCGGTTGCCATGGTTAGCACTTGCATCTTCTATGGAGTTGGCACGATCAGGGACCCGATACTGCTGGTACTTCAGACTCACTAGGTGGCTCACATATCTTGGACTAGACATGGATAGACTGCCTCCGTTCCGATACAGCATAGATGCCCCTCATCTCGAGTTGACTCGCCACGAGCTTAGCCAGGTCACGAGAGCAGACTTGCTGCAGCTTCATACGTATCGCACTTGGATTTATCCCACGCAGCTTCCGACAAAGATGGCCACATATCGTGACCACTTCCTTCGGATCTCAGAGGATGGATTTGTCATCCCACCAGGCTATACAGGTACCCACATGTCCCACTCACTGAGGATTGCCCTCGGCCAGCTTAGAGTCTCTTCGCATCAGCTCGAGATAGAGGCTGGTAGGATGCGACACATGGAGGATGGACGGCGACCAAGCCGAGAGACCAGGATCTGCCCTTGTTGCACCATGGGAGAGGTGGAGTCAGAGGAGCACTTCATTTGCAGATGCCCGCTATATTATGAGATCAGAGGTAGATTCCACTGTCTCTTCACGGATGGCTTTGGACCTCTCTCACGAGTGATGGACTACGAGGATCAGCATTGCCTAGCCCTTTATGTCAGGGAGGCCACTATGCTTCGGCGAGACTACCTCAAAGAGCACAGACCGGAGCGTGATAGAGCCCATCCTCATAGAGGTCAGGCACACGCCATACCAGAGGACAGAGACCAGGAGGAGCACGAGGACGGCAGAGCCCACACAGGACACATGCCTCCACCATGTGGATGTACATATGAGATGGTTTGTAGACGCCGCAGGATCTTGTTACATAGGGGACGTACTCGCCGCTTCATCTCCAGACGATCCAGGATGATGGCAGCATTTCGGAGGAGACTTAATCATGGAGATCTCGCCCCACCAGCCGCTCACCTCACCTTTGCCCAGATTTGTACTCTCATAGCAGGAGGCAGAGTCGATGGACAGGATTTCCAGTATTATTTTGGTTCTCAGACTCCGTGACACCTGGACTTGTATCTTTGCATTGGCATATTGTGCTCATCCCCCCATTTTGCACCCGGGGGCTGTTTCCTTGCATCTAGTTGACTCTGTATTTAGGCTCAGATTTGACATTATGTACTTTCACTTGCATTATATTGCGTAGCACTTAGATGATATTCGACAATGCCTCTTCTTTGGGGCACGTTGATTTTGTGCTATCTTGTATGCAGAGTTCTTGATGTCCCATGGGCCCATTTTGGCCTCTAGTGGACAATAATACACTTTCTTTCTTTCTTTCTTTCTCTCTCTCTCTCTCTCTCTCTGAGGAAATCTCAGCAACAATGGACAACAAAATCAACAAAAGTGAAGTATATGGAGAGGTGCAAGAACAAGAAAAGAGGGCGCCTAATACTCGATGCCTACGCATTGGAGGATTACCTGAAGATTGGCATGAAGGGAGCCTGGAAGACAAAATTGATAATATCATAGCAGCAACCCCTTAGATTGAATGGGACATAAAGGATATAACCATTGTGGCTCCTATTGGGACCCAAGCTAAAGTGGTACTCAATTTTAGGAAACAAGAATCAAGATTCTCATGCAAACAAATTTTGAGAGGCACCAAGGTATGAATATCAGAGAAGCTCACCCCGATTCAGCTCAAGATGAAGTCCATAGATTTGACCAAAGTGAAGGATGCGCGCAAAGAAGGGAAAGGGGCTGTCTACAGAGATGGAAAAGCACTTATCAAAGATTTTAAATCCAAACCCAAGGACACTCAGTCTTAAACTGATGTAATACAGCTGACTATCTCACCTAGTATAATGTAGCTTATCTATAATAGCTTTGGAAGTGGTTATATGCACTCCCAAGAGACTCTCAGTCTATAACTGATGTTTTGTGTTTGTGTTTACCCTTTTGGTGTGTGTGCTTTGTCTCATAGTCCCGCGACGGCTTCTGGAGACATTAATATATCTTTCTTTCTTTCTTTCTCTCTCTTCCCCCCCCCCCATGAAGCTCGGTTTCTATCGGGACCATTGCTTGCACATTTCAGCACAGGGTTTCATCATTCCACCAGGGTACACTCAGATCCACCTACCATATTCACTCAGGATTGCCCTTGGACAATTATGTGTGTCATCGCACCGGCTTCGTATTGAGAGCAGGCGTGCAAAGGGGATACCAAAGAAGAATCACATCTACACATTGTGTGCACACCATGAGCTGGAGTCACTTTCTTTTCCGTTGCCCAGTCTACTATGAGATTCGTGGACGATACCGTTGCCTTTTCAGAGACAGGTTCGAGGGCCTCTCCTAACTCTCCTATACCCAGACCAGAGATGCCTGGCAGATTTTATTCACGAGGCGGTCAGACATAGAGATCGTCTCATCAGGAGACAGGAGCAAGGGACCCTGCCCGGCCCATCACAGAGGTTGCTGTCACAATTACCACGAGAGGCAGAGACCCTGAGACCAAGACGTGACACACCAAGCAAAGGATAGACGCACAGATCACACTCACTACTGCCATTAGACTCTCTCTCCACATGAGGATGATGATGCTAGGATGGCTGCTTAGGGTTTTGGTAGACATTGACTATGATATCACTGACTATGTCTACACAGTTTTCTAGCATGGGTTAGGATGCTCACTAGTAGCTCCGCCCTTTTGCTCACTGTATCAGGTTTTTCTTCAGTCTCATAGACCCATCGGTCTTTAGCAAACTTTAAAAGACTCCAAGATGCACAATCTCTTAGAGATCTTCCTCTGGCCCAGTTCAAAGCGTTTTATCACTGTTTCTAGTTTTTTGAGTAATAGTTGCTTCAGTTTGGTGCAACTATGAATGTACATTCTTTCTAAATGAGATACTGCATTTATTTTGTTCAAAAGCGATTTCTAGTAGTAAAATTTTGAAACCCGCAAAATCAGTTTCTAGAAACGTCTCCAATAGCATAATTCAGAGTTCACAAACATGGAGACAATTTCTACACACCTTTCAGTTAAACTTGTGGGCTTAATAACTGATTAAAGAGGAACCAAAAATCTAAAAGACAACTTGGAAGCAGGCGTGAGGCTCCAAAGGTATGGAAACCAAACACATTTCCTCTTGAAAGAGACTAATAAAACCCAACCTAAAAATACAGACGAAGTTCATGCAACTCACAAGTACAAGTAAAAAACTGCTCCAGTGCATCCTCCAGAAAAGATAAATTGCAGAACTATTCGGCCGACTGCATTGGGGCGAGAGCTCATGTAAGCTCCAAACATCAGCATGAGGTCAAGTACGGCTGCACATTTCACAGGAGGGGAGTGCTTGCATTGAGCATATCAAATTCAAAATATCATGACTGCTTTCACATCAATCCTACAATTAAAAGAGCCATGAATTCTTGCAGCCTTACATTCAATTAGCTTCATGACAAAGAATGTAGGGCCAAGGCTAAGCACTATCTTCAATGTCCAGAGGTTAAGTTTCCTTGAAAATGCTAAGATGGACAAACCCTGCAAGTTAAACAAAAAAAGTACATCTGCTTAAGAGAAGCACAGCCACAGAAATCCCAGCCTCCTTGCCTGATCCTTTCTAATATTAAAAGTTTTGGACAAAATTCTACAAAAGAAATGCATTACTACCTGCAGCATCATCACCAATAAAATCCACACACGGTGAAAGCTGTGATATAAGTGAAAGAATGTCCGATGTTCAACAAAGGAAGTTTTCCCCAAAGCACGTTTCTTCCTTGGAAGCATTCCTGAACCCTGAATTCACACATTCATGTAAAATTATCATATATGCATATATAAGGCCAAAAAAATGTAGGCTCTAACCAATGCACTTGCTTCCTCCAATTCCTTTCATTCTAGCAGATGGAGAAAACATCTAGCAGTCAGCAGGCCCTCTCCTCTCCTACTTCCTTTCCATAGCCAACTCTAAAATTATCATATATGCATATATAAGGCCAAAAAAATGTAGGCTCTAACCAATGCACTTGCTTCCACCAATTCCTTTCTTTCTAGCAGACACAGAAAATATCTAGCAGTCAGCAGGCCCTCTCCTCTCCTATTTCCTTTCCATAGCCAACTCTACCCCAGTTATCTCCTCGTTCCTTCAGTGCCCTCTCTCTGCCAATTACCAAAAATAATTGTCTCTGCAAAACTGAGCAACAGGATCCTACTGCACAAACAGAGACGTCTGCCCTAGTTGATTGACACTAGATGCTAAGCCACAATCAGAATCAATAGGAACAGTATAAGACAATGCCTGTTATTTATGCCATGGATAAATTTGAAAAAATAACTACCACTCAAGTGACAACTGCAACGAATTGGCCCATATTCACAAGATTCATAGGGAAATAAACAAGTACACTAGACTCATGCCTTGGATGAACTATGGGCTAGGTGGCTCTCATGTATAGGTGCAGGCTACTAATTTTGGATGAAGGACATCCCCCCTTGACAAAATAAATGAGACAAATATCAAATAAGAAGAAACCAAAGATTATGTGTCTCTTGTCACCTAATGCTATAGAGTCTCTCTTAGCTCTTGTGTGCAATTCATTATCAAAAGACACCGACAGTAGCAGCCTTCCGCTTGTTCTACCAACAAGAATGAACAGTGCAATTATAGAACATCACACACACTACGCTCGCCTAATTTTCCCAGCTTGACCAGACCAGCACAGTCTCATGCATGCATACAATATACATACAACCATACGAACATTCATGCATGCCTGCATATAAGGTCATAGGAATATTTCTTTCTTTCCTTCTTTCTTTCTTTCAAAGAAAAGACTATGACCCAGTATATCAATACCAAGAATAACTTTGTTTCATCTCATAGACCATGCATGCTTTGGGTCTTAGCACAAAAAATGCAGCATGTTATTTACTGGTTTAACAATGATACTAAAGCTGCTTATATATTGTCTGGGGATATTTCTGAAACTTGGACTGTCCGTTGTTCAGTTACCCAAGGATGTCCACTTAGTGCAATGTTGTATGCTATAGCCACATATCCAATGTTGCAATACATGGATCATCTTGTGGCTATAGACATGTTGCATGGATTGGAAATTCATGGAAGTCGCACTAGGGTTGCTAAAACATATGCTGATGATTCTTTTTTACTCCAAAGAATATTGAGAGGGATCTTTCTTCCCTCATGCATGCTCTATCATTATATGTCCTAGCTGCTTCTCTATTATATGTCCTAGCATTCTAAAGACTGGCATAGTCTTATATGGCCGGGTGAAGTTCGCCATCTTGGTTACGCTTTGGGTTGGATAATTACTCGTCACCAACAAACTGACTAGGCACTTGCAAAATCAAAGAAAAAGCTTGAATACTGGAAATTATGAACTTGTCCATTGCATGTTTGCTTAAGAATAGTTCAATCTATTTTGGTGATATACATTCAATTTTACTTGCATTTAATGATGTTTGGTAAGGGAGATCTGATATACTTTATGCCAGTCATTATGGAAACTTTTCGGCGATCCAAACATGCCCAAAAAAGTTTGAGATTGCTTTTTGTGCAACGTCTCTATTCGGGGAATTTGAATATTTCAACATTCACCTGCACATCCTTGCTCATAAGGGGAAAATGATGCTGCAATATGCAAGAAGATCAACCGTGGGCTATAATGATGTGTTATTTCTTTTGAAAATTGACACCTCTGCTTTTGGTTATTGGCAGCCAAATCAGTAGGAATTTCTTCTTAGCTGTATTGATGGCAAGATTAAAGGTTGTCCTTTGGTCTCCAAAATGTTATTTAATTGGAAGCACATCCTTTCACATTTGGGATGGCATGGCCGTGACTCCTTTGCACGAAAATTCTTTACGGGCTGAAAGTTTGCATTGGTTGAAAGCCTTTGACCCTCCTTTGGCTTTGCAGGAACCTAAACATTCCTACTTTATTAGTTTCAAAGGTATTTGATCTGTGGCTAATGTGATTCAAAGGTATCTGATCTGTGGCTGATGTGATTCATGATGATCGTACCATGATATCTTTTCCTTTGGCTGCGAGACAATATGGCTTAGGCATGCATAATCCTCCTCTGTGGCCAAAAATTGCTCTAATGCTTCAGCCTTTTCTACCAATCCCCACTTGAGCTTCATGCTAGGCTTGATGATTGGACTCTCATTCCCCAGGTTCGTCGCCCCGTCCCTTGAGGCTATCTCACATTACAGTATCTTTCTTGTGTAAAGTTTTGTTGCCACCATCTTGGGCTGCAGCTAAGGCGAATCGACCTGGCGCATGAATCGCCCAGCAAAGTGGTGGCGGAAGAGATTACGGCAGCTTTGGACTTCCTTCGACAGCAGGTTTATTTGTGGGGGCGACTGATGCTAGAGGTTCTTCCATATGGACAGCTCTTGGCACGAAGCCATATTTCTCCAACTGTTTGTCACAAATGTATGGCTCGACGGGAATCTGTGTCTCATGTCCTTTGGCACTGTCCACACACCTGTAATTTCATGGGACTTCTTCGATAGCGTTTGAAGTAATGCACTAAGTGGACAGCCCCGACGAACTGAACACCGAAGAGTCCATGCTTCAGAAAGATCTCCTGAGAATATGCAAGCTGCCTTACTATATCACTATAAAGCCAATAGATAAGATGCTTTATATTACACAGTGGCGTCCCCTGAATGGGGAGCTCAAGAGTACATCACCTCAAGATCTCAGTATATGATAAATATACATCATAGTCTATGTAATTGGTTTGCAAACAATCAAAAAAAGATTGCTGCAGAGAGCGTCTGAAAAAAGAAAAATGCAAAGAGCGTCTGCAAAAGAGAAAGTAGAAAGAGTAGAATCACCAAAGACACTATGATTTCTATCCTTCCATAGAGTCTAGAGAGCCTTGTAATGAACCCAAGTGGAGAACAAGTTAAACCCCTATCTACATGGGTGAATCCCAAAAAAGCCAAAAATACTTCCCAAAGGTAGTAGTAGGAAATCTTGCCATTGCCACACATCCCATGCTGCAATATATGGATCATTTAGTGGCTACAGACATGCTTCATACATTGGAGATTCCGAAGAGTGGTACTATGATTGCTCATACCTATGCTAATGATTCCTTTTTCACTCCTTGGAATACTGAGCACGATCTTTCATCTTTGATGTATGCTCTATCTCTTTATGGTTTGGCTGCTGGTCTTCATGTTAATTTTCAGAAATCTAAGCTCTTGCCTCTGCACTCAAAAGAATGGCATTCTCTTTTATGGCCTCGTCAAATTGTCCAACCTACTCAGCTAGTTCGTAACCTTGGTTATCCTCTTGGTTGGATGATTACTTGTCGCCAGCAATCGGATTGGGTTCTTGACAAGCTAAGGAAGAAGCTCGAATACTGCAAACTTGCTACTTCGCCATTTCATGTTAGGCTCCGGATTGTTCAATCCATTTTAATGACATACATCCAATTCTATTTGCATTTGACATGTTCAGCAAAGGGGATCTTACGGTTTTCATGTCTATGGTTATGGAAACATATTTGCGCTCCAATTACGGCAAGAAAAGCTTGCATTTGCTTTCGATGCAGCATCTCTATTCACCTAACATGCATGGAGGTCTAAATATTCTTAACCTTCATGTACACATTCTTGCTCACAAAGGCACCATCATGCTGCAATTTATGCAGGGTTCTCAGCTATAGGCTGCCATGATGCGTCGTTTGCTTTCAAAACTTACCAGCCCTACCTTTGGATATTGGCAGCCCACTCCTTTGGGACTTCATTTTGGGTTCTATTGATGGAAAAATCAAAGGCTGTCCACTAGTTTCCAATATGTTGATGGATTGGAAACATATTCTTTCACAATAGGGATGGCATCGCAGGGATGCTTTACAAGGTAGTTCTTTACGGGCTGAAAGCATCCCTTGGTCCAGAGTCTTCACCCCTCCGCTAGCTTTGCAGGAGCCTCGACGTTCCTAGGGCATACACTCGGTTGCAGAAGCGATCCACAATGATGGGACCCCTCTTTCTTTTCCTTTGGCTGCTGCAGAATATAGCCTCGGCATGCATTATCCTCCAGTATGGCATCACATTATCTACATGATTCAGAATTTTGTTCCAGTTCCTACTTTGGAGATAGAGGACCAGCTGCAAGTCTAGACTCTTCACTTGCCAAAGTCGGCATGCTGTCCTTTGCGGCTGTCTCATATTACAGTTTCTTCGCATTACAAAGTTATTTTAACCTTACCTTGGGTTTCACAGGACAAATAACCTTTGGCATATGAATCGTCCTGTAAAGTAGTGGTTCTTACAACAGGCGTTTCTGGAGAGAGTTTTATTGGGAGCTTTTCCATGTGAGCACGTTTTGGCACGCAAACATATTCCTCCGGCTATTTGTCGCAACTACTTAGCTCCCCGGGAGACAGTGCCTCACCTTCTTTGGCACTGCTCTCATACACGTGATTTCCTTGGATTGTTAGGCCACCGTGTGAGAACTAGATTTCCAAGTTTTTTTTTTGGAGAATGCTTATGGTTTTTTGGGATTCACCCACCTAGACAAGATTTTGATTTGTTTTTTCTTTTGGGTTGGATATTGGCCACTTTGGACTCTGTGAAAAGGCAGAAATCATAGAGTTTTTGGTGATCCAATTTTCTCAACTTACTCTTTCTACAGGCACTCTTTGTAGCACTCTTTTAATGACTGCCTGCACACAGGTTCTATAGATCAAGATGTATATTTGTCCTATATTGAATATTTGTCCTATATTGATATCTTCTCTTGATGTATTTGAGCACATCCAGCTTTGGGATGCTGACACCCTAAACCCTAAACCGGTTTGTAGGCCAAAAACTCTGTGTGTGTGTGTGTGATTGTGTGTGCGCGCGCGTGTGCGTGCGCGTGCGCGTGCGGTTTGCCCCATTTGTGTCGTGACTGCTGAAAGTCATCCTTGAGGGTATCAAACACATATTGAGCTTCCATAGTAAGTTCCCCAAGATGAATGCCAAAATTATTTCCAAAAATTGTTCTCTGCTCCTGGTTCCCCATCAAATCAAATGACTGATGCGAGGACTGAATTCCTTCAATATGTTTCTGAGATAGTGGAAATGGATGATGCTCTTACATTGGAGAGACCTTTTACTGACATAGAACTTGATACTGCATTGTCCCACCTCAGCAAATACAAGTCCCCTGGCTGGGATGGCCTTACGGTGGAATTTTATATTTCTTTTTGGGATGATTTGAAAGATGTCCTTTTCCAAATGATCAATGTTGCCTGGCAAGAAAATCACTTGCCGCACCCTTGGAAGCATGGCATAGTCAAACTTGTGCCCAAAAAACATCTGTGTGACCATATGTCAGATTGGAGGCCTATTACTTTGATGCATGTAGTTTACAAACTCATTGCCAAAATGATTGTGTATAGGCTTCACAGGATACTGAATGCGGGCCTTCATCCTCATCAGTATGGGTTTGTGCCGTGAAGACAAATCCATGACAATATCTCCAATGCATTGACTGCAATCGAATATGCCACGTAATCGCCTCAAGATGTGCTCACATTGCAAGTAGATATTGCTAAGGCATTCGACACTGTTCAATGGGATTTTATCTCTCAAATCATGACAAAGTTGGGCTTTGGTCCCAAGATAGCAAATGCAGTTTATTGGCTTTATTATGGCTCTACTTCTCAGTGCATTCTTGGGGGTCATCTATCTCAGTCACGGACATTGGGTAGATCAGTTAGACAGGGCTGCCCTCTTAGTGCTCTCTTCTATGCCATTGCAGCCCATCCCCTCTTGATGTATCTTGATCATCTTACAAACACAGGACAGATGACTAGTCTTAAAATCCCTGGGGCTGCATCTTTTTTGGCACAAGCATATGCTGATGATTCCTTCTTTATGCCACAAAATTCTCCCCGGGAAGTTCACATGCTTATGACCACACTATCATTGTATGTATTGGTAGCGGGAATAGCCACGGTCAAGGCTGCTAGGAAGGAGGGAAAATGGGCAGCATATCATGAGCTCTCATCAAGGAGTTTAAATTCAACCAAAAGACCCTCAGTGCTAAACTGATGTATAGCCGTTTAATGTCTTAATTTTCAGACTACAATGTAGATATCGTATAATAATGCAATTCTTGGGAGCTGCCTTGTTCCCTCCCTGAATAGATGTAATAGCCGGGCTTTTGCATTCCTGTAGACCTTTTGGTCTCCCGTGGACATTAATGGACTTTCTTTCTTTCTAAGTTTATAAAGGATTGGATACTACAGAGATGGTTGGATAAAAGTGTGGCATGTTGGTATCTCCAAAGCATATCCAAACCACCACAACCACCACCACCCCCCCCCCCAAAAAACAAAAATACATACATACATACATACATACATATATATATATATATATACTCTAGTATTGTTCTCGTGTGTCTTCCAGAAACCCCATTTTACAAAGAGGTTAGGCTGTTGCGTAATGTCTCATGGTTTTTGGAAATCTCAACAAATAACTGAGATTTAAACTATCCAACACTCTTTGACCAAAGGATCTTAATCCTTTTTTGACTCCAATATAGTTCTAATCCTTTTTTCAATACCCCATTTTAAGGAGGGGTTAGGCTGCCTACAAGGTCCTTGGTTGGGATCAAGGAAAAAAAAGAAAGTTTATTAAAGTCTTTAAAAGACCGATTGTAAAAAATCCAGATACAAACAAGCTGTGTGGGTGGAGCTACTAAACGAGCATCCACTCCAATGCAGAATGCCAAATGATAAGTGCTGAGTGCTACATAGTCATGTCAGAATGACAATTGTCTACACAACACTAACATCCTCATCGTCAAAGTGTCAACGGGGATGAGGTAGTGAAGGCATAAAGTCAAAGATAGAGTGTTGGTGGCTGCCTGCGGATGTGGTCCTGTGTTGTCTCTTGATCGTAGCTCTACATCTGACAAGGGCTACTGTGACCCCTGTCAGTGGAGCCCCAACTCTGAACAAGGAAGGAATATCCCCAAGTGTATACGTGCATCCACCCTCTGTCTGAGCTGTCGCGTCGCTGGCTCTGTTTCACAATCATGACAGGGCCTCGTGGTATGGGAGTTCGCATGGTGTGGCGGGAAGAAATCAGTGATCGAGCTCTAATAAAAGTCTATCAAGGACTTCTGATCCTGTCTCTGTGATCGCAGTAGACGCTCTTGGTGTTTGATTGCCTCGTAAATGAAGGCGGCTAGGCATCTCTGGTCTCGAAAGGATAGAAAGTGGGACAATATCCCAAAATTGTTTCTGAAGAGGCAATAGAAGCGTCCTCGAATCTCATAGTATACTGGGCATCTAAAAATGAAATGCTCCTCTGACTCAATCTCCTATGTGTCACATAATGTGCATTTGCGCCTCTCCCTAGGCAAAGTCTCAACCCTGCCACGCTAAATGTGAAGTCTATGTGAAGAGATCCGAAACTGCCCAACAAACATCCTCAATGAGGGGGGTAGATGGGATCTCCGTATATCCTGGTGGGTCGATAAAACCCTCTACTATGACATGTAAACAGTGATCCATGTAGAAGTTGAGCTTCACTAGTCGCTCCATCCCAACCAAGGTTTGAAAGTGTGCAGCTGCAAAAGATCCTCACAAATGGCCTGGTTGACCTTATGAGACAGGGGAGGGAAAAAAGGCGCATCAACGCTATATTGGAGGAGGATTCTATCCATGCGGAGTCCCAATCGCTCAAACTCCCTGTGTGTGTGCAAACCAGCATCTCTGACCACCTGCTACTGATAGTGCCATAGAGGAGGACAATGCTAGCCACGGTAATCTATTGTGTCCAAAGTGTAATCTCCGTAACCCCTAGCCTGATATAGGTAGGTGATAACCTGGAATGCTGCATCAAGCTGTAGTGGAGATGATCCAAACTCAGCCTCAATGATATGGTGAGGAACAGACGGCTTACTGCGAATCATCCATGATAGCATAAGAACCTGTAGACGCACCACCCGAGCCCACTTCATATCTGACAAATCCAGCCCCGAACTAGGACTCCCATACATCCCCATTGGACGAACAAGGAGTCAAAAAGCAAGCCCTTGGTCCGCAAGTCCTAGAAATGTGAACAAAAACACTGCCTCTTTTCTCTGGCCAATGAAGCATATCCTTTTCTCAATCGGACCTCCATCGCCCATCTCATAGTAAAGATAGGTGCAAACGCTTGATGAGGCGAGCTCTCGGAACCGTATCAAAGGCTTTGCGAAAATCCACAAAGCACCAAAAAGCTCTCTGTTTCCGTGCCCTCGCCTCCTCAATGATACACGTAAGTGTGAGGATGCATTCCATGCTCCCATGATCACGTCAGAATCCACCATGTCCATCTACTCTTAAGTCTCTGCATCTCTGTGAATCGACCGACCTCAGAATTAAGCACTGATACATAAATCTTGGACATGACATGACCGATCATAATGGTCCTGCAGTTCTCCGAGCTCATGGGATCCCCTGCCTTGTGGATGGGTGAAATAGTGCTAATAGTCGACCTGCATGGGAACCCCAGACAAACATATTAAAGAGCTTTGCTAAGATCCGGGCTAGGAGATTAATCCCATATGCAATGAATTCAATGCATAGGCCCTCATGATCTTTCGCTCAGCCATTATGAAGTTTCATCATGGCATCCTTCACACCCCCCTAGTGAAGAGAGTGCAAGATGTGGGGCAGGGTATGTGTGAGAGGTCAGGAGCTAGCTGATTTGGGATGTCATAAAGCGTGCGTGCATAATTATGTCAGACTTGAGTGTCAGTGAGTGGGAAGGAGACCATCCCTCTAGAAATCTCCGCCAAAAGTCCTTAGAGTTGTTACTAAACAGAATATTCAGTAGTTCCTCCTCGTTTCGGCGAACGAAATCCAACTTCTTCCTACGTACCAATCGACGGTACTCACGTGGCGTCTCTTGTTCGTTCGGGAGGTGCTTTTTGGTTTCAAATCTAAGTTGATGACGTAAAGCCTTGCAGTCATCATCGTACCAACTATTACAAAGGCCGGTCCAAGATGGTGGTGGACGAGTGGAACGAGTAGTGTGAGAGAAAGCATGAAGGGCACCCTCGCGTAGTAAGCGGGTGACCAAAGCAGCACGATCCTCTAGTAAGGGTATAAAGTCAATATATGTGAGAAGTATGTAAAAGTGAGATGAATATATAGGCGAAAGGCTGCGGTCAAAATGTATCTCATGATAAGTACTATGAGTAATCTGTGGAGTGAAAGGTGCTGTGAGATGGGATGTAGCGATATCAGAGAAGAGGTATGTGTGATCAATCCCGAGAGGACAAGGTGCAACCGTAAAACCAATTATATGAGAGGCGAAGGCAAGGGATCCCATGATGTAATCAACAACGCTAGAGCCCCCTCCATGTGGGAAGCAAGTAACACCACCTGAGGAGGGCCATCTATCAAGGCCACTATACATAATAAGATCATGCATCTTGCCTAGATCTAATAGAGCCTGTCCGAAAGATGTGATCGGAGCTCGTCAATCAATTGAAGCTTGTATCATACCTGCATCCTCAAGATCAATGTTTGGCAGTAGAATGGAATAGTCTCTGAAATCGAGAAGAAGTACCTAAGGGACCCCTGTCCTCACGTTGAAATCACCAACCAGGAGGAGTTCCTCGTGGCTCGAGAAGTCGACAATGCCCTGGTAGATAGCTGCATATGGTGATGTCTCTGTCTCCTCATGGACATCTCGAGCAAAGTGAGTCTCAAGGGGGAAGTAGCATACTGCAACGAACAAATCTAGACTATCTGTGTGTCGGATCCGGATCAAGAGAAATCTGGCTTTGTATAAAAGACTATGTCACGACCTATATAAGACTCCGAGAAGTTCCCTAGTTCTAACCATAAGGTACCATTACAGTTCCAAATGGTACAAGACAGTGTCGGTATGCTGAGTCTCTCAGACCCCGCCCCCCTATGTGGGAGGAGAGGTAAATGTCCGACGGGGCCCGTGAGGAGTCGTCCATCTCAAACTACTACCCACTTCCCATCCTTGCGGGCCTAATCCCGCTATTGTATCCAATATAGGTGAATAGGTAATGAAGCAGGAGACTGTAATTGTATGAGAAGGAGAGAGGGAGGACATCGGTGTCACCGGAGAGGGGGAGGAAGTCAATGTCGGACCTGCTGTCAAGGATATATATGTAGCTAAAAAAGTAGCTGGAGTGGATGTGGCTGTAGATAAGGCCATGGCTGAGGCTGAAGTTGAAGCTAAATATGAGTCAAATCCCATCTTACCCACTCCCATTGAGACACTTATTCATATCCTCGAGCTTTAATTGAATCTGCTGGTTTTTGTCCTCTTTCTTGATTTTGTCTGTCTTTCTCCCCTTTTCCCATTTCGAGACCTGACTCCTTTTAACTTGTAGCTTTTTTTTTCCACTTTATTTTTTGCAGGTCCTAGCGTGGGGGCTTGACGATCCCCCCAATTGTCGGAGGCTGTCATCAGAGGCGCGAGAGATTCGTGTGGAAAGCGCAGCCCGAAACGGACTGCTGTGTAGAAGTGCAGCCCGATAAGGGCTGCTGTCTGTGAAAGCGGGCTGCGGAGGAGGCCGGGCGAACAACGGGCAGGAGGGAAGGGCAGGGGCGGAGAGGCAGAGCAGAGGTGGGAGGAGCTGGAGCGGAGATGGGTGAGCAGAAGTGGGCGGAGAGACAGAGCGGGAGGTGCAGGGAGAGGGAGTTGCCACGGGCGGAGGAGCTGCAGCAGCGGAGGGAGGAGCTGCAGCGGGCAGGGGGCAGCAAAGGCGGGTGAGCAGGAGCAGAGCAGCAGCAGAGGCAGAGGAGCAGGAGCGGGCAGAGGAGCAGGAGCTAGGCGGGCAGATGCAGAGGTGGAGCAGGAGCGGAGGAGCTGCAGCGGGCAGGGGGGGGAGCACAGGCGGGAAGAGCAGGAGCGGAGGCGAAGGAGAGTGGGTAAGGACCAGAGTTGCCGTTGGGATCGAGAATGGGTAAGGACCAGAGCTGGTTTCACGAGTGAGGAGCAAAACTCGATAGAAACACAACACTATGCAGTTTTACTGTGCAAGATCCCCTGAGACACACTTAACATGAACATAGGCCGAATATCCCTGCTTTAACTCAAAGGTTATCCAGCTATGATACACTATATGATGGTTGGTAGCATACCCTTTGCATATATTACCAATTAAGTATCTTCTTCTTGCATATAACAACCAGACCTAAACCAAATGCACACCACATCAAACACCCTATAGCAAAAACCTTCACTGAACATACTGTTGAAATATCCATGTGATGCCATGCAGACACCAGTGACTGACACAAGAAGCTCTATCGTACCTAAATACTGTTTTATCATATTTGATAGTAGTTCCAAGAACGTCCAGAAATGCATTCATGCTTAAATCTTTTTGCAAGCTTGCATAAATCCAAAGCTGACAATATTGTGTATCCACCTATGCCAGCATACAATATGCACTCCTAAGGTACATGAGAATATGGTAAGTGATGCATGTGGTAGATAACTCAGTGCAAGGGAAAATTAAAGCACATCTGGCAAGCACCATCCCAAATATCAATAACAATCCTCTATATCATGATTAGCATTCTCATTACATAGGCCATCAGGTTCTTTTTAACTACCTTCCGAATTGGGAAGCATTCTTTCTTCAAAACCTCACGTCAAAGGTAGTGCTATTTTTCAGTCATCATGTTCCTTGCTGGGTGCCTTGTTGGCTAGATAGGAAATTTCTTTATAAGAGCCAGACCTTCCAGCATCTTGCTAGTTCATAGTAAGAATGCTACACCTGTATGAGGAATACTTTGGACAAGCTTCAAATACCACATGTTGACGCATTTGCAATGTCTTTTAGGGGTGTGATGCACTGTGAATTAACATTAAAATATTCACCTAAATGTCAAATTAAACGATCTCATAAACCAAGGACCGATTAACCAAAAGAAATAATTTACCTCAGGATTTTGGTTTGACTTTGAGAAGAAATCTGCGTCCAGTTTCCACGGCCATTGGAGCTTCTTGAAACATGATGGAGACCTAAATCAATATTTATTTCAACAATAAGAGCCAACTCATAATGAAATAATTTAACTACTTCCCCACTGAGCACCCATGCTGCAGTGCTACTTTTCATTCAATACTCCACTTGCGGTCCTTTGATTGTCAACTTCTACAGCAACCTATTCACTCTATTGGAGTAAAGCTTGGTACAATGCTTGCTGTAAATCTCAATCGAGATACTTTTTAGTGTACTTCAAGATTCATGCATCTCCTTCTTGTGAATGTGTCTGTAGGAGCAGTACCAGAAGAACTCGTTGAAGTCATCATAGTTCCGCCACTTGGAATGAGCAGCCCTACCTCCACTGTTCTTTTCTGCCTCCTGCAGTTCAAAAATCGAAGGAAAATATCATCAGCATAAGCAGACCTTCCTTGATGTATGGATTGCACAAAGCCTTTTTATATGATAATGTGTGCCACACACTAATCATTGAACCAATCTTCAAGAGGGGTCGTGTGGTTGGATGCACCAATATATGCACAAGATACCACCTCCTCAGCCCATTGTCCTCTGCCCAGAACATTCCCTCAGCCCCCCTTCCACATAGCCATAGAATGCACATGACCCACACCGCCTGCTTTTCTGGCCCCTCCAGCAACATCCACTGCCCCACAGCCCCCTACCCCACTTGCAGCCTCTCTGCATCACTGCAGCTACTTCACTTCCCAGTCACTCCTCTTACTGCTTGCCTTTCTGCCCCCTGCTTGCAGCTTCTTCAGCCCCCCCACTTTTGCCCTCTGTACATCTCCCCCCTTCTATTCACCTCTCTGTCCCCTTTTCCCTGGCCTTCATCCCCCTTCGCAGCGACCTGCTGCTTTCAATGACCTCTCCTTTCTCCAGCTGCCTCGCCTTTCTTTCTAATCCCTTGCTGCCACATGTTTCCCTTTGATCCTCCTCCTCCCTAAAACAAACAATCACTTCACAATACAAGCAAGAAAACTACGTAACCCATGGAACTGCTTTAAAATCATTTAGTGTTACTACTACATTCAGGACCAATAGGACTTTTCCCAAGAAGTATACAATACCGCTTTCAAGGCATTATACACAGGCAATATAATCCGATTCAAGAATGAACATCCAGTTCCGCCTTCATCCAATTTACAGCTTTCAGCTTGCAGAATCTGACGATTCAGTAAGATTACTGACAGCTCCTCAGCCATCTACAAAGTGAAACCCAGAGGAAGAAAGTCAAATGATGAAAATACTGAAGTTCACAATGCAAGACACTACAGAAAATTACAAAGCTGAAACTTCCACATACTTCAGGGCAGGACGCCACTCACTACAGGTCAAATCATGACATATGGCAAAATGTGAATTGTCTTAGCTTTCATTGCACCCTACCTCTTTCTCAACCATAGCCACAAATTTCTTTAAGCATTGGATTCTCTTTTAAGGGTTGAATCCATGAGAGTCTTAAGAAAACATCTATGAAGGTCATAAAATATAGATGGTGTCCTCATAGAACCACACACATTGCTGTGTATGAGCTACATATGCCTAGATGAGTCCAGGAAGATCCCCAAACTCATCCTCTAAAAACACAACATAGTGCAGTTTCAATCTCATGATAGTGACTCATAAAGTTGAAAACCATACACTCCATCACACATAGCAAGGACTAGTTACATATTTTCTTTCGGTCTAACAAATCCATCTCTCAAAAGGCATGCACGTGCATCTTCCCTAAAATGCACGCTTCACAGACATTCTTAGAGAGGGCATATTCTATACCATCACATGCCTCTACAATAACTATAAACTTCCACATTTCACATGGCCAAATCTTGCATGCCATAATTTTTCGTTGCAAAGGTAACTATTGCTTTAACATGCTGCTGTCATGTGTGTCTAGCTGGTACAAACCCTGATTTAAAATGTCTATAGTGACAATTTGATAGTCCTTTTCTCGATCCCTGACAATGCTATCATCCTCCGAAATGGGAGCATTTCCTTTCTACCAAAAGAGGAAACCAATAGTATATTCGATTAGAAATATTTACATTTCCTAAGGCGATGGCCAACGTTATCTAATAAGGAACTAGGGTCACTTTTTCCCTTTATTAAGGTCTTTTAGACCCTACCCTCAGTTAGAGGTAGAGTTTGTGGGTGAGTTCCTCACCACACATCTTCTGACCCCAGTTAGGGTCCATTCTAGGGTTTTGTCTCCATGACTACCCTAGCTTTGTAGTACATTTGTGTTGCTGCAATTTCATTCCAGCTTGCTTCAGCTCCATTCTGTTATGTTCTCTCGCTTCAATTTCCAACATTTGGTATTAGAGCAGGTTCCCCCTCGCTCCCACACCACTCCCCGCACCTCCTACATCCTCTGGCTTCAATTCTGTTGTGAAGAACTTGATTTCATCGCGAAAACTTGCAGCCACCAGGTCGCTTTACAACTCAGCCAACCCTTGAAGCCTATCTAGAGGGAGGAGACGCCTCCTACAGGCCCTTGCCTAATTTCGGAGCATTTTCACTGCATTTCAGACCTATTTTGGTGAATTCACAGCTGTTCAGGTGCCTGTCAGAGCTATATGCCACCACATGCAGCAACTTTTACCTGTTTTTGAGTCTCTAGAGCCTTCCTACAGCAGGGTGAATTAGTTTCTGGTGAAATTTTTGAAGCAGCAGCTGTTTTCTAGCATTTCACCACTTTTTCCAGCTGTTCTAACCTGTTTTCCAGCTTATGTTGACCTCAACCTGCTCCTGCAACCGCATTTGCAGATAGGGTGACTACATTTTCATGCATCTAGGGCAAGGGCAAGCTACAGGCACTTCGACCTGCTTTTGAAATATTTGACTAATTTTTGCAAGCAGCAGCTTGGTTGTAAGCTGGACTCACATTTTGAGGGGTTTTCCAGGCTCATGTTGCTGTTTTGAAGCTGTTCCATCACTCTAGAGACCGTTTTGGGGCTTCTGGCATTCTCTCCTTGCTGTTATGAACCTGTGTCAGGCAATATTGTGCAAGGACAGCCCATATTTTGCACTTTTTGGTGTATTTTCAATACACTCAGTTAGGGAACTTGCTGTCTTTTGCAAAACAGTTACCAAAATCAGCATTTTTGGGAGCTTCTAGTGCGTTGGGAGCAATCTTCACCCCACCGATCAACTCTGATGGCGGTTCAATTTGCTATATTGACTATTTTTTGGTCCCCAAATAAGCAGTATTGTGCAAGGAATATTTTGCACTTTTGGGTGCATTTTCAGTCTACTCAATCAGGGAACTTGTTGTTTGTTGCGAAATAGTGATAAAAATCAGCATTTTGGGGAGCTTCTCTTGCATTGCAAAATAGTGATGACCAACTCTATTGATGGTCCATTTGCTATATTCACGTCTTTTGGTCCTGAACCAGGCAATACTTTGCAAGGACAGCCCATATTTTGCACTTTTGGGTGCATTTTCAGTTCACTTAGTTAGGTACCTTGATGTTTTTTGCAAAACATTGATAAAAATCAGCATTTTGGAGAGCTTCTATTGACAAGAACAATCTTCACCCTGTTGGTCAGCTATGTTTGTGGTTCATTTGCTATATTTACTATTTTCTAGTCTTGAATCTTGGACTATTGGTTGAAACATACAACCAAAAGCCACTCCGACCCTTACTTCATCGCACATGGAGCAGGCTCCCATCTTCACGGGATCCTGTGAGTTACTTGGAGACATCTTTAGCAAAAACTGGAAAAGCAGAGGTTGCATGGGTGCACGGTATGTAAAATTAGATCTAAAATCTTTTTTGCATGAAGAACGGACTTTAGAGGGAGTTGTAGCACCCAAAAACTATAGGGTCATGTTTTAGATCGATGAGCTGATTTGGCAGGTCAGAGAGCTGTTTTTGGATGAGATCTTGGCACAAGAGGGCCGTGGGAGCTGCTTTATAGATGCAATCTTCACAAATAGGCGAGCGGCGCAAAGACCACATCTGGAGCTACACATACAATTTCAACGTGCTTTTTTAAGGGAAGTTGTAGACCAAATTGAGAGCTACAATTTTCATTTTTACAGTGCATCAATCCGACTTCCATATCTAAACTTATCACTACGACAAGGACAGGCAAGTGGTTGAGAGATATTGCCCCTATTCTTTGCTCTAGTTTCCAAATGTTGCTGTAGGCTTGTGTACACACATGCCGAAAAAGAGTTTAAGCCGTGTTGTGGAGTAAGGTTTCTAGTTCTTGCAATGAGTCTCGTGTTGAGATTCCGGAGTTTGTTGGGAGAAGCGTCTTGGTGCTGCCAAGAGCTTTCCGTAGGTATGTTGCACGCTCTTGGCTTACAAGTTTGTTGCCCAGTTCAAGACAGAGATTTCAGGTGTAAAGAAGCATGTGTTTGAAAATTTTTGGGAAGAGTTAAGGAAATGAGTTGCCGAGAAGCGACGGCAAATAGATTTGCTAGATTAACACGTATATCAAAGACACGTTCTGAAGTTCTGTGGGTGCTTATTGTTCAGTTTGAGTAGGAGAGAGCTTCCTATCTGCTCCTCTGGGGATTTTCCTACAACTTTTGTTGTTGTGTGATTTGATGAGTACACTTGCCTCCTTGTTTCAAAGTTCTCGGACCTTGTGGTTTAAGAGAAGTTGATGTGCATATCCTCAAGTTCTACACGAAACGTGAGATATCTTTAATGCTAGAAAGGCGGTTTCCTTGTTGCTGTACCCATCCTATCATGTTTTTTGCACCTCCAGTGAGGATTGTAAGACTTCAGTTTACAAGACCAATGGATCTAGCTGCTCTTGTAAGGAACAAAGATGACATCAGATCTGCCTTTGTTTCATGGTAGACCAAGTGAAAATGCAGAGAGGTTTGTGGATTCATTTGAGATCGCATATCTTCTTAAGATCTTAGAAGTGATCACATGCTAAAGACTACAAAAGTGCACCATGAGGCATGTCTAATTCAAGATGATGCAAGATTTCTCAATACATTTGAGGGAAATGATAGAAAGGGAGAACTGAGCTCTTATGTGCTAACTACTAAATGTGTAGAGATTCCATATTTTTCCAACTTGTGTCTTTGAAATAGATGGTGTTTCTCCTTTCCCATTTGCTAATTGTCTGCAAATTTCAAGTGTGAAGATGACGTTCGAAGCCACATTGATGTTCTGAGAGACGAGATCCTCATCAAGGAAGAAGACAACAAACAACTAGGTGAAGAAGCACTCAATGTGGATGCTAACCACAAACTAGAGAGTGAGAACCATATAGAAGAGAGAGGTTTTGTACTTCCCTATCCAAAAAGCACAAGACTACAAGTACAAGATGGATGCTGAGCATTATGCTGCATCCAATAGTATGTCGGACACTTTTATTATTGGATCATTGATATATACAATAACCACAAGGCCAAATATTGTTAGAAACATGGTGAAAGAAGAGAGAGACAGACAGACAGACAGAGACAGAGGTAGAGACAGAGATAGAGAGAGAGAGTTAGGGTATGAGGAAATAATGCTCAAATGAAGACATGAAGAAGGCTTTCATGGGCGGTCGATATCATCAACCAAAGTAAAACACAATACAATCATTTTTGGGGGACCACCCAGAGCAGATGACCTCTTATTGACTCCAAAGACATTCAGTTTAGAGGGATAACTCAAGGCTGAGAACCTTTATTTAACTCAACACAAACACACATAGCATAGGGGCCTAGAAAGCCCAATCCTGGTCAAATGGATCCTCATCATCAACAAACAGGCCAAGAACCTCCGCTGTAGCTGCATGTATCTCCTCCGAGGGCTCTTCAGGTTCAGCTTCGTCTTCAGCCAGAAGATTGGCATGATGTGTCTCTTCTTCCTGTGCTTTCTTTTTGAAGCAATGGGCTTCAATATGTCCTTTCCCCTTGCAAAATCTGCAAATGATGTTCTTGTTGGTCTTCCATTTGCTTGTGGAAGCAAATGCATGATCAATAGGAGAGGCAAGAACGGCTTCCTTGTTGCAACGATCCTTCTCAATGAGAAGGGCCACCTTATCCTCGAACGTGGTAGTGGCAAGACGAAGGATCCCAAGATTGTGCTCAAAGCGAGAAATGCCATGCATACTCTTCATAAGGACGGCCATCTTATCTTCATCATCAGGGACACTCTTCAAACTTGAGAGTTGTTGAACAAGAGATTGAAACCGAGCTAGATGATCACTCAACTCATCACTCTCTTTCATTTTCTTATCCTAAAATTTCAGCTTCACAAAGACTTTAGAGTTGGTGATTTTATTACCAAAAAAGGTCTCGAGGCGACTTTAAATCTGCTTAGCTGTTGACTTGAAATCCACATGATGGATGAGAGAGTCAGCTAAGCAAAGACCAATAAGGGCAATGGCCTTAGAATTCTGCTGCTTCCAAATCTTTTGGTGTTGTTGATCAAGTAGCTCAACCAAGTCATCCTCAACAACATCCCAAACTCCCTCACGCATAAGCAACAATTGCATCTTGGTTTGCCATGTGGGAAAACCTTCCCCCTTAAACTTCTCAACAAGGATAGAACTTGAAGACAAAGAAGTCATGATTGAAGAGAACTGCGTGAAGCCAGGCAGCAGCCTCGAAATGAAGTAGGATAGCTCCAAAAATACTTCAAAGTGCAACAGCGGGCTTCAAATAACCAAGTCGGCTGGAATATGGTCCAGACACCAAACAGCAGCAAAGAAACTCCAAAATAGTGAGGCGGCTGCAGCAGATGCTCCAGAATGCAGTCAGACTCTCTCATGTGAGAGCAGCTTCAACAAATGGATAATAACAGCTCCGAAATGCAAAACCAGCTGTCCAAAGTACACCGAGGTGTTGCAGCAGGTCTTCAAGGAAATAATCGGCTGATTTGGATGTGCTGGAAGTCCAAAAACACCTCGAAAATGACTCTGTTGAAGGCAGATATGCAACAGCACCACCGAGACCTTGAGTTCGGAGATGGAGAGCTCCACACGTGTAGGTGCAGCTTGCAGGAGCAGCCGACCAGCAAGGCTGTGGAGAGGTTAGACACACAGAAATGGACGTGAAGAAGAGGGGGCTCTGGAGTCAGCTATGGAGGTTCTAGGTGGGCAAGTAGGAGTGCAAAGGACTGCAAGAGAAGGAGGCCGAACTGAGGCGGCTGCAAGAGAGAAATGGAGCTTGAGCTAGAGTGACGAACTAGGGTTAGGGCAAGGGTGACATGGCAGCTATGGAAGGTGGCTCTGATACCATGTTAGAAAAAATGTTGAAAGGAGAGAGAGAGAGAGAGAGAGAGAGAGAGAAAGAAAGAAAGAAAGAAATTTTATTAAAGGTCCACGGAAGGCCATACATGGCCTATGGGACACAAAATCATCCGAAAGGAAAATACATCATCAACAATGCGCCAACTAGGTGGCCTCATCGTAATACAGCTAAGATGCCAAAAATGGCTACAAAAATCCTAGATACAAAATGAAATCAAATAGAGTACCAAAAATGCCTAGATACAAAATGTAAAATATGAAATATGAGGAACATCGTCTTCCCTAAGGGGTCTGTGATCCAAAGAAATGATGGAAGTCATGGCCATCGACCATGCCTCCTGCCATGAGTGTGAAGATCTGGGCAAGTGTCAAGTGGGCTACTGGCGGTGCCAAGTCTCCATGGAGCAATCTCCTCCGAAAATCTGCCATCATCCTCCGTCGTCTAGAAATAAAGCGACGGGTACGGCCTCTGTGTAAGATCATCCTGCGGTGCTGCCGGATCATGTCATATGTACATCCTCGGGGTGGAACCATCGGTGCTATCTGGCAAGATGGGCTATCTCTGTGCTCATGGTCATGCACCTCGTCCTACTCCTCATGAATAACCAGGTCTCTGGCAGGGATGCGACGGTGTTCTCTGAGGAATCTCTCTCTGTATCTGGTGATCTCCCTGATGAACAACGCTAAGCAATACTGATCCTCATACTCCATAATCCGAGAGAGAGGTCCAAATCCGTGCCCAAATAAACAGTGAAATCTACCACGGATCTCATAATATAAAGGGCATCTGCAAACAAAGTGCTCCTCAGTCTCCACCTCCCCCATAGTGCAACAAGGGCATATCCTAGTCTCTCGCCTGGGTCTATGTCCGGTAGCTGTGCGACGCATCCTGCCGGCCTCAACGTCTAATCTGTGGGAAGATACCCTGAGCTGGCCCAAGGCAATCCTGAGTGAGTGCGACATATGAACGCCGATATATCCTGGGGATATGATGAAGCCATCCTCTGAAATCCTGAGAAAATGGTCACGATATGTGGCCATCTTCGTAGGAAGCTCCGTGGGATGAACCCAAGTGCGAAACGTGTGTAGCTGCAACAAATCTGCCCTGATAACCTAACTGAGCTCATGTCGAGTGAGAGGGAGGCGAGGGGCATCTATGCTGTATCGAAATGGTGGCAGCCTATCCATATCCAAGCCCAACGAGGTGAGCCATGTGGAGAGTGTGTGGTACCAACAAAAAGTATGACCTCTCTCCGCTAACATCTGCGAGGATGTCAGTGCTAGCCACGGTAATCGTGCTCTGCCTGCTGCTGAGTCTCCGAGCGCCCTGATCCTATGCAAGTATGTAACTGACTGAAACGCTGCATCTAGCGCTAGGGGTGTAGCTCCGAACTCTGCGAGCATAATCTAATGCGGTACCGTGGGCTTCGCTCTAATCAATCTGGAGAACATGATGATCTGTAACCTCTCTACTCGTCTCCAATCTGCAACACTGAGATCTCCTGCCCAAAAGGGGCTAGCATACATGGCTGCAGGTCTCACCAACGTATCGAAAAGTAAGGACTTCGTGTCGGGATGCTGAAAATGTGACTGTGCACACTGCCTTTCGAGAAGAGCCAAGGCGGCATACCCTCTACTGATCCTATCTCGTGCTGCATGCGTCATGGTGAAGACTGGACCTCTAAATGTGGCACCCAAATATGTATACTCCCTGACTAGCTCCACGTCCTGCCCATCAAATGTGAAAGAGAACTCGCCTCTCCTATAAACCTGGTATGATGTGTTGAAGACCATGACTTTGGTCTTCCCAAGGTTTACAGACAACCCTCTGTCCTGACAAAAGCTGTGGAGTGCATGGAGATGTGCCTGTAAACCCTGCTGGGAGGAAGAAATAAGAACCACGACATCTGCATAGAGGAGAATCGGTATCGTGGATCCTGCCAGTAAAGAACCTGTACCACCCATCGTCTGTATGTACATCTCTAACTCATCGATATAGAGACCAAAGAGTGTTGGAGACAAAGGACACCCCTGCTTCACCCCTATCGTACTGCGTACTTCCCCCGACAGCCCCGCCCGTGTCCTGACTCTACCTGTGACTCTCTCATATAAGGCCATGATCGCCCATTGAAACTCCCCACTGAATCCCAAGTCACGAAGTCGCTGGAAGAGTCTAAAACGCGGCACAGTGTCAAATGCCTTTCTGAAGTCCACGAAGCAACAATAGAGCCGTTGCTTACGTGACTTCGCCTCCTCAATCAAAGCCCTGAGTGTGAAGATATGATCTAGAGTCGAGTGCTCTGCACGAAATCCTGCCTGCCCTCTAGCTCTCATACCTGTCGCCTCGGCATGGTCATTTATATGTCCTTCTAGAATGGTCGCATAAATCTTGGCCATGACATGGCCAATCATAATGGTCCTGTAGTTCGACGCCTCCAAAGGATCCCCAGACTTGTGTATGGGTACTATAGTATTTTCTAGCCAACTAGGTGGAAGACCTGTACAAATGGACTCGTTAAAAAGACGGGAGAGGACTGTAGCTAAGGCATCAATCCCATGGATTACATACTCCGCTTGCAATCCATCATGGTCCTTAGCTCTCCCAATCTTCAAACGATGAACTGCTGCTCGGACACTACTGGATGAGAATAAGGCAGAGGAGGTGGGTCTAGGCACATGGGATAAGTCGATCTGTGGCTGGTCTGGAATATCATATAAAGTGGAAGTATAGGCAAGCCAATCCTGCGGGTCTGTAAGAGGAGTTTGAGATTTCAAGCGAAGGAATTTCTTCCAGAATTCCTTGGAATCACAGCTGAAAAGTAAACTTCTCAACTCCTCCTCATTCCGAGGTAGAAATCGGTGCTTTTTGCGTCGCACCAAACGCTTGTAACTTTCTTGGTCTCAATGAGGAGGGGAGACTTCTCCTGTGTCTCAAGGCGAAGCTTCCTGCGGAGTTCTTTACACTCCTCATCATACCATCCATTACAAGGCACAAGACCGACTGGTGGAGGACCGGATGTGTGGCAAGTGACGGGGAAGGACTTGTGGGCTGCCGAGATGATGGAGGTATGTACAAGGTCCCACCGATCCTGTGTGGAGGGTAGGGCATCGAGAAGGTGCGGACAGAGAAGACTACTCAGGTGCTGGCTATAAATATCATCGAACTGGTGGTCAAAATGAACCTCATAGTATGGCTGATGCTCATGATGTCTAGAAGGGGGGCATGAGGAATCTGGGTAAGAATAAAGTGCAGACGTGCATGATCGGCTGAAGGCATAAGAGGGTCGACTGTGAGGTTATGTACAAAAGGGATTAAAGTCGGGGGACCCAAGACGTAATCAATGACGCTCGTACCACCACCCGCGAAGGGAAAACATGTGGCTGTGGATGAATGCGGCCACTGTCAAAGTCCATTATAAATGACCATGCCATGCGATGAGAGAAGCTCCAATAGGCGATGTCCCTGATCGATGTCCCTGATCTGTCACCTCTACACCTCTATCTGAAGATAAGCGTGGAAAACTCTCATCTGGGGCAGCTGGAACTAAGACTGGATCCTCAGCAAAGTCCAAAATCTCTGCCTGTCTGTCTGATGTCCTCGCGTTGAAGTCTCCTAAAAGGATGACCTCTCCGCAGCGTGAATACTCCAATACATCGGCTGACACATCCTCAAAAGGTGACTGTCCTGGTCCATCTGAGGCATAACGAGACTGTCTCGGGGGAAAGTAGCATACTGCAATAACCAAGTCTCTCAGGGGGGGTCTCCTGATCCGTACCCAAAGATATCTGGCCCGATGGTCTCTCCTCACGACTGAGAGTATCGATCTGAGATGCTCTCTATAAAGAACTGCCACACCGCCAGATCCTCTGACTCCTCCTGATCGTCTAGTCTACTGTCAAAAGACAGACTCCCAGGCATACCCTGTCACCTGCGGCAAGCCTCTCTCTGGGCTCTCATGGGTCTCTGTAAAGAAGACGATGTCCTGATCAAAAAAGGCCTCTCGTAAGTTGCCAGGTTGAGCTGTGAGGGAACCATTACAGTTCCAAACTGCGAAACTCAAGCTATCTGGCAGGCTACGTGTCCCATAGGCCTCGTGTCGTCAACTGTGGGCTCCAGCCAGTCTAGATCCCATAACTCCTATCGAAAGTCTGCCCTCTCTGATCACGGCCCACTTGCCCTCACGACGGGAAACATCCCTGTGTGCAATGAGACGTCTATGCTCCTCCCACTGAAGAGCTGTAAGGTCCTCATCCATGTGAATCTGTGGATGATCCCTCAATCTGGATCTCCTCCGTAATACTGCGAGACGGGCCTCAGCATCTCTGAATCTGATGATAAGTGGCTGGTGCCGTGCTGGATCCCGGCCCACTCGATATGCAGCTACTATGCCATGATCCTGAGCTCCGAGTGTCCCAGATATGAAATCTGTCGCCTGATCCATGGCTGATCTCGTATCTGATCGCTCAACTCCGTGGATGCGGATGTTGAGGGCCTTCTGAGCTCGCCGCTGACTCTCGGCAATAGTCTCAGAGACTGTGGTCTGCTGGGCCTGTGGGGCTGTACGCACAACGTCCACCCACTCTCAGGTCTTATGTACCTCTGTCTGCAGTGTGGCCAGCCTCTCCTCAACTGCTGCACTAGCTGGAGGAGCTACATGCAGCTGCTGGAGGCGATCATCGCATGCCACAACATGCTCCTGAATGTGTGCCTCCAGCTGCACTATGCGCTCAGCATGTGTCCGTAACTGGATGTCCCAATCAATATCTCTGGTATGAAGCTGGCGAATATGGGAGTCCTGATCAGATCTATGACTCTCAACTGTCGATAGCTGAGCAGTCAGTGTGTGTATCTGTGCTGTGAGAGACTGAATCGCAGCGCCCTGAAGTCTGCAAGTCTCCATGCACTGCATAACTAAATCTCTCAAGCGCAGATTATCTGCCAGGACTGCTTCCGCTGTGGAGGGTGAAGGGGAGAGGGGGTACAAGGATGAGGGGGTAAGAAGGCGAGTAAAGGAGGGGTGCAGAAAATGGAGGTCCTGAAGAGAGAGATCCGGTAGGAGGAAGTAGGGAGTCAGGGACCGAATAAGAGCCTACACTAGGGGAGGAAGGGGCTGAAAGAGAGGGTGTGAGGAAATAATACTCAAATGAAGACATGAAGACGGCTTTCATTCCTTCATCAAGTATGACAAGACAAGTGAGGTACAAGCCTTATGTAGGCTACTCACTCACACAGTAGCACCTAGTGCATATGGGATAAGTCCCATGATGACACGTGGCACTCACACAAGACTCACACACATTGACTAGTACTACATCACTTAATACTACACACCAACACACTCTTTGACTATGATATCTCCAACAAATATATGTTCTGCTATCAATTCCTTGGTAGAATTTTCCAAAGGTGGAAAAATCACAATAAACGTAACCAAAGAGTATGAGATACATTAGAGGCACCAAAAAGCTTGCATAATACAAACAAAGTCATATTAGGGTGCTTGGTTACTGTGATAGTGACTATGCAAGAGATGCACTTTTCCTTGGTCAAGGAGCGATTCATGGTTGTTCATCAATAAATGAAAAATATATATCTCTCACGATAAGATAATGTGAAGCTATATGGCTCAAAAGAGTATTGTGAAAAAATAACTACTTCGACGCGACAAAGAACCTCTTTGGAGTTTTTCGATTCGCAATATGTTTGTTGGCAACAGCTTCTGGGATTATGTTATAGGTGATGAGGCACGTCCAGGTCCTATACCAACAAATACCACTCCACAACCGGGGGGGAGGTACAAGTCGTAGGCAAAAACAACAAGCTACCCCAATTGGGCAAGCACAAGCACAAGCACCTACAGGTATTACTCCTGAGCAGAAAGAAAGAAAGAAATTATATTAAAGTCTTCAGAAGACCGATGGGTCTATGAGACTGTGAAAATCCCGATACAACAAGCTGTGGTAGTGGAGCTACTAAACGAGCATCCATACCAATGCAAAATGCAAAAATGGAGAATGGCAGTACTCAGTCCTAAGTACAACATAGTCATGTCGATGGTTGACTATATATCAATCTTAGCATCGTCATCAATATCATCATCATCATTAGCAGCAGCAAGATATCAGGATGGATGAGGCAGTGAAGATATGAAGTCGGCAATAGAGTGTTGCCGGCCACTCACAGGTACGGTCCTGACACGTCTCCTAGTCGTAGCTCTACGTCTGACAAGGGCTACTATGACCCCCAACGGTCAGGCTCCGACTCTAAACAAGGAGGGGATGTCCCCAAGTGTGATCTGTGTGTCGATCCTATGTCTGAGTTGTCGGGTCACAGGCTCCGGGTCACAGGCATGTCGAGGCCTCCTCTAGTGGGGGTCCAGGTGATCTAGCTGAAAGAACTCTGTGATAGAGCTCTGAGAGGGATCAGCCGAGAAAGAAATCTGCTCCCGTCTTTGTGCTCGTAGTATCCTCTCACGGTGTCTAAGTGTCTCATGAATGAAACCTGCCAAACACCGTTGGTCTGGGTAGGAAAGGAAACAGGCCAAAATCCCATAACTATCCCTGAAGAGACAATGGAAACGTCCTTGGATCTCATAATACACAAGACACCTGAAGCTGAAATGCTCCTCTGTCTCAACCTCCTACATATCACACAGTGTGCATATGCGCCTCTCCCTAGGTAGTCGCTCTGCTTTGTCGCTCTCGATGCGAAGTCTGTGTGAAGAGACCCGGAATTGCCCAAGAAAGATCCTCAACGAGTGGGGTAGGTGAATCTGCGTGTATTCTGGTGGGTCAATGAAACCCTCCGCTGTGATGTGTAAGAAGTGATCTCTGTAGAAGCTAAGCTTCAATGGGAGTTCACTCGGTCCCAACCAGGTCTGAAATGTGTGTAGCTGTAGTAGATCCTCACAGATAACCTGGTTGACCTCGTGTCATAAGAGGGGAGAAAATGGAGCATCCATGCTATACTAGAAGGGAGGTAGTCTATCCATGTGGAGCCCCAGTCACTCAAACCATCTCTCTGTACATGCATACCAACATCTCTGATCTCCTCCTGCTGCAAGTGCCACAGAAGAGGATAGAGCTATCCATGGTAGCTTGCTACGCCCTGGGGTATAATCCCCATATTCCCTAACTCGGTACAGATATGTGATGACTTAAAATGCAGCATCTAGCTGTAAAGGGAGTGACCCAAACTCAGCCTGAATGATATGGTGAGGAACGGATGACTTACCACGATCATCCGTTATAACATAAGAACCTGTAGCGGCTCCACATGGACCCACTCTGTATCCGATAAGTCTGGCTTCCAACAAGCGCTGCCGTACATCCCCGCTGGATGAACCAAGGAGTCAAAAAGCAACCCCTTGGTGTGTGGATCTTGAAAGTACGAGCGAAAGCACTGCCTCTCTAGTCTAGCCAATGAAGCATACCCTCTACTCAAGCGTGCCAACATTGCGGGTCTCATAGTGAAGCTGGGTCCGGAGAAGATAACCCCAAGATAAGTGTATGATGAAACTATCTCAACAGATGACCCCTAAAATATGAACTGCTCCTGACGCATGATGGCTCGAGAAGTATTGAAGATCATGACCTTGGTTTTACCCAAGTTGACCTTTAAATCATAAGACTCACAAAAGGACTGTAGTGCGTCTAGGTGTCTCTAAAACCCCTCTGCTGATGAAGAAAAGAGAGCCACATCATCTGCGTAGAGCAAAATCTGGATCAGCGTGCGTGCCCGCAAGAGAGCAACCTATACCCCCTGTGTCTGCATCATTGTCTCAAGCTCGTCAATGTAGAGGCCAAACAAGGTAGGCGACAAAGGATACCCTTGTTTGACCCCGATGGAGCTCATGATCTCGTCTGTCCACCCAAATCCTGCCCGAACTCTATCTGAAACTCTCTCGTAAAGTGCCATGACAGCCCAAATGATCTCTTGGTCATAACCCAAGTCTTGTAGGCACCGTATCAGGCGGGCTCTCGGAACCGTGTCAAATGCCTTGCGGAAATCCACAAAGCAACAATAAACCCTTTGCTTTCGTGGCCTCGCCTCCTTGATGATACATCTAAGCGTGAGAATGTGATCCATGGCTCCATGATCATGCCGGAATCTGGCCTGTCCTGCTGCTCTGAGTCCTCGACACTCTGCAAGTCTGCTAATCTCGGAGTCAAGTATTGATGCATAAATCTTGGACATGACATGTCCAATCATAATGGTCCTGTAGTTCTCCAAGCTCATGGGATCCCCTACCTTGTTGATGGGTGAGATAGTGTTAATGGTCCAAGTGTATGGAAATCCCAAACAAACAGCTTCATTAAAAAGCTTTGATAAGATCAGAGCTAGGAGGTTAATCCCATATGCAATGAACTCAATGCATAGCCCCTCATGATCCTTCGCTCGGCCATTATGAAGTTTCATTACGACATCCTTTACCCCTCCTCTAGTGAAGAGGGTGCAGGACGTGAGGCGACGCATGTGTAGGAGGTGGGATACACATAAAGCTCAAGCGATATCTTTGATTTCACTGAATATCAAGAGACTCATTGCCCCTCATATTAGGTCCTGCCGGACTGCTAAAGATGCTTGGGATATTTTTTAAAATACATATCAAGCTCATAATAAGGCGAGAGAAGGGGTCTCTAACTGAGACAAGGCATGAACCATATTAAGTTTCTGCGAGATAATAGAAGACTGCAATAATTTACTTGCCCAAATCTGGCATGACATGACTTGGCATCCTGCATGGTAGAGGTAGAGGACACAAAAGCTGAGCATGCTCTTTTCTCATATCCATCAAGCTGAAATAACCTGTGACATAATGTACCGGTAAAAACCATGTGAGTGAAAATTCTCCAATCCCTTTAACAGGATAGGAAAAATCATTAGAACAAGAAACTGACTTGCCAACTGTTGCACTGGATAACTTATCAATGAAATATTTATGTGATGTGATATGGTGGGAAGCACCGCTATCGAAGTATATGTCTTAGCCATCTCATTCACACAAAAAACGGGTGACTCCCACGAAACATCGTAGTTGGAAGTAAAGAAGGCCCAATCATGCTCAACTAAATGAGCAAAAGTATCATCGGAACCTGCACGATGAGCTGGACCTGAAACTACCATACCAAACTCTCTCTTCTTTTTAGCCTGTGGGGCATCCACTGATGTGATGACCAGGCTTTTTGCAATAACGGCACTTGCCTTCCTTGAAAGGCTTTGAGGCATCCTTTTTATCTTTCCCACATGCATGTGCATGTCCATGTCCAGAACCACTACTAGAGGCATGACTTGGCTGAACTTTCTTTTTGCCCTTATTCTTTGCTGAAAAGCATGCTCCCCACTGCGAGAATGTGAAGTCATATTCTTTTGTGTCTGCTCCTCCTGCAATGAGAGTGCTACCAACTCTTGAAAATGACGCGATTGTGATTCCCTCGCGTCAGAAAGTTGAGAGACACATGAAAAGAAAGATAACTCTCTAGCAAGGAGCTCAAGGTGATTGCAATAAGCTGTGAGTCTAGAATGACCTCATTAGTGTTTAAGAGTTGCCCTTGCAAATCTTGAATCATGCTGGCATGATCCTGCATAGAGTGATGCTTACCCTCATCCTTCTGTACATTGTCAAGCTCAAAAAAATATGTGGGGGCTGTATTTTGGGTAAAATACATTATTTTTTCTTTCCTAAGGATGGCACAGTCCGGGCTGCACGTAAATTACAGCTCATCCATTTTTTATGTTTGTGGACCCATGCACACTCCGTCTCTTGGAGGTCATCTTTATTATGTTACATTCATAGATAACTTCATATGTTTTACTTGGGTCTTTGCTCTTAAGCAAAAGTCCGAAGTTTGCACTGTGGTTAACACTTCGTGGCCTTGGTTGAAAATCAATCTAAATGCCACTTGCAGACCCTCCCTTCAAATCGAGGGGGGGAGATATCTATCCAAGGCACTCCAACAATCTTTTGCTAAGAAGGGCATTACACATAAGTCTACAATGAGGTATACTCCTCAACAGAATGGGAAAGGTGAGAGGAAAATTTGGTCATTTCCAGAGACGGGGAGATGCATGCTAAAAGCAAAAGGGTTGCCACACAAATTTTGAATGGAAGCCATTATGTGCTTGAATCACCGGCGAAGGTTCTCAAGGTCATGACACCTTATCAAGCAAGGTTTGATCGTAACCCAGATGTGGGCTATTTCCATACATTTGGTTCTGTAGCATATGCACACATGCCTCAAGAATTGCATGGCAAACTTGATGGCAAGGCCGAAAAGTGCATCTTTATTGGCTACAGCAGTGAAAAGCAAGGGGCATAGACTTTATAATCCCATGACCAAGAAGGTTATCACTAGTCAAGACGTTATATTTGCTGATAATGCAGATCTGCCCTCTGCTGGTTTTGATAGAAATGAGGGTCCTCATGAACCCTCTGATGGGCTGCTGCCCATTTCCTTTGATGCTGCACCTAATACGCCAGTGGAAAATCAGAATTTGCAACAAGACACTCCCAAGGGTGATGCCTTCATTCAGCCGATGGCTGAACCTGTTTCTCAGGAAGAAATTGATGATGCCATTGCATGTGAAAGCACAATAGTGTAGAAAGCAAGGTCAGTACCTCATTGGCTGCTCCACACTCTTGAGGACAAGAAGCTTTCAGCACCACTTCCTTGCCGTACAACACAGAGTGACACTAGAGACATTGAGAATGTTCATTACTCTGAGTCTTCGAGGTTCAGTAACATACTTGAGCAAGATGAGCTTGAAAGTTTTGATGATGCACGAGACAATGTCCATTGGATGTAGGCAATGCAAGCGGAGATTGACTCCATTAAGGAAAACCATACTTGGGAATTAGTGGACTAGACTACCAGCAAGAAGGCAATTGGCACGAGCTTGGTGTACAAGCTCAAAAGGAAATCAAATGGTTCCATACACAGGTACAAATCTTGACTCATGGCAAAGGGCTATGCACAACAGAAAGGCATAGATTATGATGAAACCTTTGCCCCACTTCTTGTATGACCATCGTTCGCTGTGTGGTTGCATTGGCTGATTTTCAGTGATGGAAGATCCATCAGCTGGACATCAAAACTACATTCTTAAATGGGAACCTTCAAGAGGAGTTCTATGTTTCTCAGACTAGTGGATTTGTGGAACCTGGCATGCTGAGAAAGGCCTTGTATTGCCTGACGCAAGCTCCTCGAGCATGGTAGGCAAAGATTGATGCCATTTTGACCAGCCAGGGTTTGCAGAATAGTCCACATAGAGCACCCTGTATGTCAGGAAGGAAGGGGGGGATTTTCTCATCATTGTTCTTTATGTCGATCACATGCTGCTCATTGGTAGTAATGCTGCAAAACTTGTAGATTTTTAAGGCTGAATTACAGCAAACATTTGAGATGTCAAATTTGGGGTAGTATTTGGGCATCCAACTTATACACAATGATAGAGGTATAAGGCTGCTGGAGTCCACGTATATTTGGTAAGCACCTAGATTTCAGAGCTGCAAGCCCATCTCTACCCCTATAGAGCTGGCGTTTGAGCTGTCCATTCATGATGCCAATGAACCTTTTGATGCCTCTGTTTATAGCAAAGCTGTGGGATGCCTTATTTATTTATGCAACAAACATCCTGGCATTCAGTGACCCAGCTGAACAGGTTTATGCACAGCCCAAAACTTCACATTGGCAAGCTATGAAGCGTGTGTTCCATTATTTGCAGGGCACCCGATCTCTTGGTTTTCTCTTTCCGAAGAGCGGTGACTTTCACTTACATGCTTACAGCGATCCAAATTGGACTAGTGATTTTGATACTCGACAGTCCACTAGTGGTAACTGTTTCTTTCTTGGACACTCCTGCATTTCTTAAGTACGCAAGAAACAGTCTACCTCATCACGTGAGGCTGAGATAGGGCAGCCTTCATGACCACAGTCCAGTGCATTTGGCTGGGGCGTTTGCTGAGTGATCTTCACGCATCATTGGAGGACCTACTCCAATTCTCACTGACCATGAGAGTGCCATTGCGATGGCACGGAGGCCTGTGTTTCATGCTCCATGAAACACATTGAAATTCATTATCATTGCGTCAGGGAGCTGCTACATGCACGGCAGGATGTGAACGATGTCTTCACCAAAGCATTACCTCATCCAAAGTTTGAAGCTTTTCGCAAATCTTTAAACTTATATCCATTTGATTGATGTTTACCTTATACATTGTGACATTCTCACTTTAGGGGGATGTTAGAAATATTTACATCTCCTAAGGCAGTGGCCAATGTTATGTAATAAATGGCTAAAGGCACTTTTCCCTTTATTAAGGTTTCTTACCCCTAGCCTCAGTTACAGGTTGACTTTGTACATGAGTTAGTAACACCACATCTTTTGACCCCAGTGAGGGTCCATTCTAGAGTTTTGTGTCTATGACTACCCTAGCTTGTAGTTCATTTGTGTTGCTTCAATTTCATTCCAGCTTGCTTCAGCTCCGTTCTCTCGTGTTCTCTCCATTTCACAATATGTCCAAACATAACATCATAATACATGTCTTTCAAAGTCTTTCATCACGTTATGTCCATTTCGCTTGGCTCACATCCTCCACCAAGCTCGATTTTAAGACCAATCTCAGCTCCTCCACTTTGGTGGAGAATACGAAAGGTATGAAGAAATGTTGGCACAAGACACTCGCTTGCCAACAAAAGCAGGTTGTAAATCAGCAAAGCATTTTTTTCCGGAAGTGAAGTGCCTAGAAGCCACAATGTCAAAATACCACACTGCACTTGAAGCATAACTCACACTAAGTGAAGTAATCTCTTGATTGGCATCATACTTCACATCATAACTGCTAACCAAGAAGGACCAATCCTCAGCCACATAGTTTGCTGAAGCACTTCCCTTCTTTGCATTTGATGCATTGGAACACACCAGCTTCATTCTTTCTCTTTTCTTTCTCCAATCTCTTCTTGCACTCATTGATATAGTATGGTTTCTCATAGTAACGTCACTTACCCTTCTTTTTTAAATAACCTACATTATCTGTGATTGCGTCGACTGATTGCCACCAAAATGAGGCTTGTTCTTGCCTTTTGCCAACGAGGCTTAGTCCCCATCATGCACATTAATAGACATGTTCTTTCTTGTCTGTCCTCCTTGCAAAAACAGTCCCGCTAGTTCCTGAAAAGTGTGGGGCATTGCACTACTACTGCTGGAGAATGTAGCAGTATGAAAGGACAAAATACTCTAGCAAAGAGTTTAGAGAGTAGACACAAGCTGCCTGTCACGTATCACCTCATCAATATTCAGCAATTGACCTTGGATCTTAGTCAAGTGATAACACATTGAATCACTTTTCTACATCCTGACAACATCAAGCTATCTGTCCAAATAAGGAACCCTGGCCTGATTCCTTGCCTAATACATATTCTACAAAGTATCCCAAGCTTTCCTAGAGGTCTTGGAGGAACGGATATAAGGTATAATGACCTCTTAACAGACAAGGCAATAAGTGACAAAACATGGGCATCCCACACATCCCATCTCCTCTGAACCTAAGTAGAAGCAACAGGGAAATTGGAATATACTAGACAGGCCTCATCACCTGTGACATAACCCCATAGACCCTTGGCAACTATTAGGTTCTTCACCATAAGACTCCACAGGGTAATAACTGGTGCCATCCAATTTATCCTCCTGGACCAAAACCACAAACACATTCTGATTCTGAACCTGAACCATCTCAGATGTATGCATAAGCTAACGTGCTGTGAATGGTATTCCAAAAAATTACATACTCACTCGCCAATGCAATGAAGGTCAATTTATTTTTTGTTTGTGTGATATCTTTGTATATTAATTTTTTTCTATCATTTTACCATGTATATGTGTTGATTTTGTTGATATTCATAATTTTTTATAGCATGTTTGATATAGCTCATTATAAAATTTGATTTTTTTTACATGCAATAGTTTAAGAGTGTTTGTGATATTTAAATGCATTATCTTTTCTTTCTGTGTAATCTACTAAGTTAAGTGTGTAACTATATTTTTCTAATTAAGGTTATTTTATTTGTTATTTATGCAATTTGTGTATATGATATTAGTTTTGTTTTGGGTAACCATCATTTATTAATTGATGTTGATGTAGTAGGGATTCTATTTTTGTTACGTTGTTGTGCTAATGTCAATATTATATTATGTTAGGTGTAAAGTGTATAAAACCATGGAGGCCCCTAGGAAAAATAAAAAGGTGGACATCTATTTTCAAATTAATGCAGAGAAATTGCGACAGTTCTAAAGAGGAATGAATCCTCCTTAGCAAGTGAAAGTGATTTAGTAGCTCTTCAAAATCAAGGAGAAACACATATGGATTTGTGGTTACTTTGAATAACTGGGACAACATTTTCTCAAATTCTTGGGAAAAAGATCCCTCCCCAGGGACACTGTTGTATATAAAAGTCAAAGCCAAACATCAAAATGCCACCAAAACAAAATCTCTTTTGTTGACATTGGAGCTCGGGGAAAAGAGAAGAGATCAAGACAGCAGCTTTCAGTTATATCAATCTTTCATCTTTTTCTCGAATGAGGAATATTAGCAGGTGAATTCTTACATGGAGTTGTCACGTGCTAGTATCGAAGTCAGTAAACTGGAAATTCAAGTTCCTGAGAATCTGTACTGCCTCCCATGGTTGACTATGTCATTAGCCCATATTGTTAACTTTGTCTAACACCTTGGGTATTTTTCCTTTTTTATCCTTCTTATGAATTGGTTTTGAGGTCATGAAACATGGACAGTCAAAAGTTTCCATGGGGCTCTTACATTATGAAATATGTAGCAAATACATTCTGGTAGAAATCGAACATTCGCTGCTTCACCCCATATCAGCAAGTATAGGGATACTAGAAGGAGCTTCACCTTTTTGTTATCAGCCCTGCAAAATTTACAGACGAGGTACAAAAGTCTGTTGCAAGAGAAACAAATTATTTCCAATCCTTGACCACTACTTGTTATCAAACATTACTCACCTCAAATACGCAGATGGTTTCCTGATGTATTTGCACCACTGGTTGTAATTGTCCAGAATTTTATCACATAGCTCATTTATTGCACTTTCATCTAGTTGCTGCATCATCTGTAACTGCTTAGTGGCTAGGTACATACGATTTCCCAAAGAAACGTACAAGCCATAACTGCTATAATTTTCAAACCTAAAAAGCACGAACAAGAAGAAAGCATTCAAGACTACTTGCAGCAAAGAGCCACGCGGAATTAGCACAAGCAAATTCAGCATTGCACTAAACCCTATGAGACACTTCAAGATATGGGAAAAACTGCTCAATTTACTTCACTAATTCTGTTAACAAATGCTTCACTCAGTTTTACCTGTCCAGTCACTTCTCCAAGTGGCTCAAAAATGCTCTCAAACCCCCCCTCCCCAAAAAAAAAAAAAAAATCAATAAAATAGCATGAATTGAGAGTATCAATAAAAGAAAGATGAAAGCTCACACATGTTAGACAACTCACTGAATGCCCCTTGTATTTGTTCAAAATAGCATCACAGTTCCATTATTAATTTACATTCCATTTATTTGTTTATCAACCATAGTTGCCTAAGATATGATAACACTAAACAACAGCTACCTTTCCCAACCACATATGCATGCCATACTATGGATGTGTCATACATTGTCATTGGTGTCCATCCAAATTGTAATGTAGTCTAAGTTGGGATCACACAAGAACATTGATACCATCATATTTAATTCCTAGAATCTTCCAAACACCTATCCATGGTGGACAGGTTGACTCTTTAACAAGGATCACATTTATCTCTCTACTCCTGCCACTTATGCAATGCATTGCATCCTTTTTTCACCTCCGCTCATCCTTGGCAGTGAACGCATGGCTAACATTCCTTGCCCTTAAGTCTTTGCATGTCACCTCCCATGCACCCTCCCTTCTATGTGATACAAATACAGCCTAAAACTATGCATGAGCTTACGAAGGATGCCTTGAAGAAGCACCAAGTACTACGTGAGGTACTTACCATGGTTCTCGACTATGGACCAATGTTTGCCCAAGGAAGAATTCCTATTTCTTTTGGCTCATGGCTCATGGAGGCCTCTCCATATTTCCATAGATAGAGAAAATGAGACAAGACGGCACATGCCATCGCTATACCACATGGTACCATGAGACAATTGTCCATTGCTTATCACAAAGAATTTGGTAGTGCTTGCTTGTGATTGTTGTAAGAGCACAGTGATATTGACTAGTGTTCACACACTTTTCTATCGAGATGATCTCCCCTGCATACCTAGCAAATTGGAAGATGTACATTAGTCTAGAGACCAATGATTTGATGCCTCCCTCCCGACATCATCCCGAGTTCGTTTTGGAAGATAGTAGGTCAACATTTAGCTAGATATGTTAGAATTATAGATATAATTCAGCAGTGACCAATGTAATTTAATAAGCTAGTTAGGGGCACTTTTCCCTCTTTAAGAGGTTTTTCCCCCTAACCGCAGTTAGTCCACTAACTATGGTTAGTGACTACTAAGGTTTTGTCACTAGGACAAAACCTTATCTCACTCCTTCAGTTGTAACTCTCACACTCTCCTATTGCAACTAAGCTCTCAAGCTTTCAAGCTCTCAGCTCACTCTCTTGCTCTCTCTCCACTCACACTCACAAGATATCCTTTACATCTTGATAGAAAACAGCAGCACGAAGGCCCGCTAGACTACGGTGCCCTACACAATTGCAAGAGTAGAAATAGATGAAGACACAATAGAATTGCTACAAACTGAAAGGTCATTCCTTTCAAGAATGATAGCATACCACTGGAAATGCACCAATTGAACTGCAAACACACAATGAACCTCAAATATAGAAAATCCTACCTAAGGAGGTGTGGAGGTGAGCAAGGAGAAGCTTCCCCGTGACTTCTCACACGAACCAAGGCTTAACCCCATCCTATGTGGCACAATGACAAATGTATTTTTAGATGAATCCAATAACATGCCCAAACTCATCCTCTAAAAACACAACACAGTGTGCAATTTCAATCTCATGATATTCATAAGGTTGAAAACAATAAACTCCATCACACATAGCAAGACTAGCTACTACGACATCCCCACTAATGTCTTCAACGGCCAACAACGGGTGTAGACCATAGTGCCCCAACTGTGGGCGTAGACCATAGTATAAGCATCTGCTCGCACACATACAACTCCACACACCCACACATACTTAAGCATCCATTTATACAAAGGTCTTCATACTGAGTTTCTGTCGGCACTCCAGAGCTGAAGGGCACACTCAGCCATAACAAAGGCTAGCACTAAAGGAGAAGGTGAATCAAGTAGTCGTCCACATTCTCTTCATTCAAGCTACAAATGCTTGTGCACACCATACGATCTCATTTTAGGCTCTCCCAAACAAGCATCTAAGCCAAAAAAAAAAAAGCTTAGACAATCCTATGTGGCACACTGACATAGTGTGCTCAATTAGAATGCATCAAATTTATGCACTAGATGCAATACTTGCATCTAATTGGCTGCCCAAGAGTGAGTGAGAGATGGTGAGTGAATGTTTGTGTGGTGGTGGCAAGGCCACAAGAGATGGACCACAAGATTGCTGCCATGTGGCAACCATCCGCTTGGTCCATCATGGATCTATGTAGGGGCTTTCCACATTGTGGGACCCCTAAAAAATCTCTAACCCTAGTCTGTGACATAACATCATGTTCAAAAGTAGAGGATATAATCACTCACTCCTCACACTCAAAAAGAAGGGGAGAGAGAGATAGCAAAACTCATATATATATTCATCCACACATGTGGGCAGACAAAAGCTCAAAGGTGAGCATACAACCAGCCAAGAGATGCTAGGCCAGATCCTAAGTCTACTCCTCTCCCTGTGCGCTTGCCTATGCAAGGCTATTCTGTGCAGGTGATGAGAAATGAGAAAGGAGAAAAGGCCCTTTTATAGGAGGCCCTGGTGCCCTAAACTGGCCGACTAGGCCAGTCAGCTGCAGCCTACTGCACCGACCCCTGAAGAGGCCAAAATGGCCGCCCCTACGTCGATTTCTGGGCCATCCTCCGGACTTATATAAGGCCCCATATGCTGGGCCTTTGGGCTGCTGCTGGCTGGTCCTGGTACTGCTGCAATTGCCCCCGCATGGGCCCATGGTGCTGGTGCAATCCTCCATGCAGGGTGCTGTCACAGATCTGGAAGAGATCTGCCTCCAAACAGCCAGGTTCTCTCAGCCCTTGTCCCTCTATAGTCTCCTGCCCCCTTGTCCCCTCGAATCAGAACCTCACATGTGGGACAGTGACATTTCTAACACCCCCTCTCAATGACAAATGTGGACCACCTCTACACATGTCTCGGCCATCTAAATGTGCGGAGGAACAGAGCCTGCCGTGGTCCCTATGATTAATGCTAGGGAGTGGGCATCTATGTCTTCCCAATTTTCAAGCTCTTCTCCATCTACTAGAATGAGAATCTTCCCCTTGCTTTCCAGCATATCTTCTGGCTTTGCCTCCACCCCTGTTGTCAGTTTCCACAACTTCTGAGCCACTAAATGACTCTGGATTTTCACCTTCTACATTGGGTAGTTCGACCCATCTAGTTTCCCTAACTCTCCAAAGTTCGGATGGTGAATGAGAGAAATCTGGAGGAGGAAGGAAAAGAAGGGGCTGAAGAGGCAACAGTTGAATCCTTGTTCTCCATCCTTGCTGTAATAGCGAACAGCAAACTGAATAATGAATTTGCAGTAGAGAACTTGACCACGCAGCAAAACTGAGTGTTGATTGGAGTCGCCTTCTTGCTGAGGAACTCCGTTCTAGAGCTGGAAACACTGCTCTGATACCATGTTGGAAAGTAGAGGATAGAATCACTCACTCCTCACACTCCCGATCGCAGCTCAAACAACACTCAAAGAGAAGGGGAGAGAAAGATAGCAAAACTCAGATATTTATTCATCCACAGATGTGGGCAGACAAAAGCTCAATGGTGAGCATACAGCCAGCCAAGAGATGCTAGGCCAGATCTTGAGTCTACTCCTCTCCCTGCGCACTTGCCTATGCAAGGCTGTTCTGTGCAGGTGATGAGAAATGAGGGAGGAGTGAAGGCCCTTTTATAGGAGGGCCTGGTGCCCTCACTCTAGCCGACTAGGCCAGTCGGCTGCAGCCTACTGCACCGACCCCTGAAGGAGTCAAAATGGCCGCCCCTAGGTCGGTTCTAGGCCAGCCTGCTGGCCTATATATGGCCCCATATGCTGGGCCTTTGGGCTGCTGCTGGCTGGTCCTGGTACTGCTGCAAATGCGCCCGCATGGGCCCATGGTGCTGGCGCAATCCTCCACGCAGGGTGCTGTCACAGATCTGGAAGAGATCTGCCTCCAAACAGCCAGGTTCTCTCAGCCCTTATCCCCATATAGTCTCTTGCCCCCTTGTCCCCGATTTGAGGGCTCACAGGTGGGGCAGTGACATTTCTAACACATCATGTATGTCCTAATCTAGGACCTAAGGTATACCTACCAACTCTTTTGTACGTATATATAATCCAAACCCAAAATTATCCCAAGGGTTATTTAGTGAATTAAATTCAATATATCACACTTTTTCCAACACTCCCCCTTGATGAATAATCGGTTAGGCTGCATGCCCGTCATGTTGGAAAACTCCTCTTGTTGGATTCTAGCAAGTGCTTGGTTATGATATCAGCCACCTCATCTTCTATTGGACAGTAGATAAGCTCGATATCATTGTTCAGTACCTTTCGACATTAAAAGTGATGTTGCACATCAATGTGCTTTGTCTGAGTATAAATTACAAAACCTTTGGCCAATCAAATAGAGCTTTGATTATTGGCCAATCATGGAGTTGGATCTTTTTTAGTTAATTCCAATATCATTTAAGATCCTTCTCAACCTCACAAACTACATCAGTGATGCTCTATTTTCAGCAACTATGGAGGATAAAGCAATAGTACTTTGTTTCTTATTGCTCCACATATCAAGCTAGATCCAATATTAAAGAAATATCTAGAAGTAGACCTCCTCTCATCTGAGCATCCTTCCCAATCACTATCAATAAATGCCAACATTTCTAGATCATTCCTTCTTTTGTGATCACCCCATCAATCAAAGTTCCCTTGACATACCTCAGTTTTCTCAGTTTTCTCTCGGAAGCCTTCCAATGGCTTTCTTTCATATCAGCCATATATTGGGATACTGCAATGACTGGATAGGATATGTCTAGTCTGATGGTGATCAAATATATTTGGCTACCTACAAGTTGCCTATATAAGGTCCCACCTACTCCAAAACTATGTTGATCTTTTGACAATTTCTCATCTAGATTCATTGGTACATTGATCAGAAATACAATCGTCCATTGGAGCATTTCGTTCACATACTTGGTTTGAGATATGAGTGTTTTATCTTGGTCTCTCCAAACAATAATGCATATGGACAAGGTCTTTCATATCAATGCTTTGATTAGATTTTGTTTGTCCTACTTCATTAGTTTCTCATTACTACCTCTGATGACAATGTCATATATTATAAGCCAATGGGAGCTATATTGTCTTTTTATAACTTTCCCATTATTGTCAACAATGACAATGTCATCAACATATAAGACAAAGAGTCAAAAAGAGTATAATCTCATGAACTCTTATTGAAGCCCTTTTTATGAAAATGTTCATCAATTTTTGAATAGCAATCACAAGGTGCATGTTTTGAACCATACAAAGCTTTTTGTAGTTTGTAGACCTTTTCCTCCTTGCCTTTAATGTCACGCGGCGGTAAAAAGTGATGTAAAGTATCTTTGTAAGTCAACCCACGCTTAACATGAGGTTAACCATGGTTAAGTGGAGTAATGGTTTGGCGGTGAGGGACTGGCTAGAGGAAGTGCACACTTCCTAGAAGTTCCTAGGGGCAACTCTCTAAGTGCACCACTAGGTCCTAGGGGCAAGGCATAGGCACTAGAGAGGGGTCCAAAAGTTGGGCCCAAGGACAACCAACGTGTCCTTAGTCAGGTGGGTTAGAGCATTAATGAAGGACCAAGTGTCATGCATGTAGGTGCATAGGTGCAGCCCTTCTCCACCTACCATCTTTCTCCCCTCACCCTCCTGGAGCATTCCAAGCCTAGCAGAAGCTCCCTTCATAGATTTCAACGTCACACTCAGCTTTTCTCCTACACTTTTTGCTGTTGGCTACACTCCTCACGTTTTGGCTGGCTCCCCCCATTTCCGCTGCTGCACACACCCAAGGCTGCAAGCTCGAGTCCCAAGGCCGCTGTACAACTGCCGTATAGGTTATACGAACTGCTGGCGTACTCTTCCAAGCAGATGTATGAGCATTTCAAGGCGTGGAATCCCAAAAGGACGCTTGTCTAACGCGGATTTCTTGGCACATATCTGGAGCAGAGACTTCGGGACAGATCTAGCAGCTTTTTGTCCTCTACATCTCTTTTTCTGCCCTTCTTCCCTTCTATCTGCATTTACTCTCATCTCCCATAAGCTGGAAGTCTCCTGCACCCTGTTGGGAGATAAGAGCTCGCCCCTCTGCCACGAATAGCGGGTATTTGGATTTGGACTTCCATTTGTTCGCAATTCTTGCTTTGAACCATTTTGCAGTGCATGTGTGGTGTTTTGCAGTTTTTTCTAGGTTCTCTCAGATTCTAGCAAGCCCCCAGAGGCAAGGATGTTCCTGGGAAAAGGCTTAAGGACAGTGTGGATACATGCGATAGCCTTGAGGATGCTTTGGGTACAATTTGCCAAATACTAGCCAATGTGTGCGAGGGATGTTCCCTCCAATGCCTCTAGCTCTCCAGATATGCCAAGCTGCTATGCTGTATCTCCCAAGAGATATCCACAGAGGCATGTACAGCTGCAAAAGGAAGGTGTGGTACCACATCCAAAGAACACGACTCAACTTGATGACGTCGAATCGAAATGGCCCAAGAAGAGTCATGTCTCTCATAAAAGACCTGAGGCCCAATAAGAGAAAGCCAAGCCACTGTGCCCCATGTCATAAAGAATGGGGAGTGCACAAAGTGACCGAAAATCCTAGCTACCCCCATCCAAATCATCCTGGCCTGTCTGCAATCCCATAAGCAATGCTGAATCGTCTCTAAAGTAGAGAGACAACGAGGACAAGTAGGATCAGCTCCGAATCTAGATCTCCAAATGTTCACTGCAATCCCACCATGGATAGAAAGCCAAAAGAAAAGAATGATCTTTCTATTCCTGTGGGATTTCCAGAGTCTCCTCCAGAAGCATCTCTGCCAATCCGCAATGATATCAAATGCCTCCCAATGAGGAACTCTAAAAGGTCTCCAACCTCTACAACTGAGTTGGAATCTCTTGGCATTACTAACTGTGTAGTGAAAGAAGGGGATGCTCTTCTCTCGATGCCCTGCGTCAATCCACTCCCACTCTCCAGGGTCCCACTGCAAATACCTAATGGGAACTCCCCCGTAGAGCCAAAGTCTCCAAGATCCAATGGAGAGAAGCCGGGATTCTGGGTCAAGGAACCACTCTAAATCTCATCCCTGCACCAAAAGACCTACAACCCTGATAGGTTGAAAGGCAGACTCAAGCAAGATGTCCTCTGTGGACATGAACAATCTGCCACCATCATGCACATCAAAAACCAAGGCATCCCCAAGTGCATCTCGAAAGGCCAAAACCTGAAGAGGAACACCCCCTCTCGTAAAAGCACCTGCCCAAGTGGAGCAATTGAGAGGCATATCATCTGTGTCTACCCAATCCGCTGGAAGGGTTGCCTCAATCTGCAAGATCCTCCCTGCACTCCCTCTGAGATGTCATGTTAATAAAGATTTAGTCTCCTCTGGAAGCCTCCGGAAAGCTTTCCATGACCCCAGAGATGAGGCAGGTCCCCTCTCCCATCTGAACCACTGCATGTAGAGTATCTCTTGGTTATCATAATCCTTTCTCTCAGGATATCAAGGTATGACATGGTTACACAAGGGTAGGTGATGACGAGGATTGAATAGGTAAAACAGGGCCATCTAATACAATTGCCAGTCCACATGGCTCTTATTTGCAAGGACAAAGAATCAACCAATTAATGAATCAGGATATGCAAATGTATACAAATTCGTGTCTTCACAAATCCTCAACGTGAGGTATTTGTGGATATCATGAAGCCTATAGACCCTTCGGTCCTTCAAATACTTTTAAAACTTCTTTCTTTTTTACTTTCTGTATTATGTCGTTTCCTTTTGTTTTAGGTGTGCTCTCCTGCTTCTTTTGTTCTTATGTTTTGCTCTCACACTATTGTTTATGTTGATTGGTCACATCGTTGCCACTCTGATGTTTGGCTAAGGTTCTCCTTCTGCTTCTATGTGTGTGCACATGACAATCTCAATTTGCTATTGACACTTTGCAGATGCTTACTTCTATTCCAAGCTTTCGCGCTGCTAATCTGCCACTACGTTAATCACCACCGCTTTGTCACACTAGCATTACCATTGTCGCGGCCAATATGCCGTTTGCTCTAGGCCTTGCTCTACTCGCAAGCACACAGCATCAGAGAGCCACTTTGATTTTGTGCTTTGCCTTTGTTGATTCCGTGTGGGTCAAACATCCCCTGCATCCTCTTTGCATTCTTTGTTGCAAGTTACCTTCTTTACAGGGTCTTCATGCAAATCGCAACGATTCTTCCTCTCGTGCAGGTCTTCAATTGTAGGATCTTTTTTAGCAAAGGGGTTCTAATACATATGTTCAGATTTGTTTGCGTGTACGGCTAGAGGACTACACACTAGGGTCTTCAGAGGTCTAGCCCTCTAGCTTGCTCTAATACCATGATAGAAAACAAGAACAAGAAGGCTTGTTGCACTGTAGTGCCCTCCACAGTTGCACAGGTAGGAATAAATACACATAATGAAATTGCTGCAAAATGAAATACCAACCCTCATTAGGATGAACGAATACAACTCACAACGTAGCAACTGAACTGCACACACATAATGAACCCTAAATATAGCAAACCTATACTAAGGAGGTGTGGAGAAGAATCTTCCTAGTGACTTTGTGAGAAGCCAGGGCAGCCCCATCTTATGTGGCAGACTGACACAGTGTCCCGAGTTAGAATGTGTCAAACACACGCACAAGGTGCAAAGCTTGCATTTGATTGGCTAGAAAGAGCGAGATGGTGAATGAAGGTCTTTGTGGCACATTGCAAGGAACCATCTAGATGATCCTAGCACGCAGAGGATGCACCAAGACTCGCTTGGGGGATGGTTGCATAGCTGACGGAGGGAGGCCATGCCTTCTCCATTGATCCAGTCTACAAGATCCAAGGCCAACGGGTATTCAACATAGAAGCATGGGATACAATACCTTCTTCCCGTGCATGCCCTTTTCCTTGCTAGAGGAGACAATCTCCAACATCAGAGACAATCTCAAACATCACTGCTCGGTACACCTGGATTGTGTGCTGCAATCTTGTGATGGGAGGCCATCTAATTCCCTCAGTATTGACTTGGTAGCCATCTGGAAAGATATCATTTACTTTTTAGTGAAATCTTTATATTTCTTTGTGGGAAACCTCAAAAGAGGTAAAAACCCACCAATAAGTACAAGGAAAAAGTTTTACAAGTAAAACCTTAGAGCAAAAGTCATGAGGTAGCCAAGTAAAAAAGTTACATACCAAGCTGGAGGAGAATCAAACACAACATCTTCCAGCTTCAAATTGTTGCTCTGTAAAAACTGATGCAGTGATGAAACTACACCATCAATAAAAACAAGCTGTTTTTTGCCCTTATGATTCTTCTTGATATAGGCTGGTACCCGGAATTTTTGAATCAAAGGGTCAAAAATCTGTTGTAACATGGGATGGAAAGATTCCAGTAAAAAAGGTACTTCTGTATCCCTGACAGAAGAAGACTCTGACACACGCATCAAAAGCATAGGAGCTAACTCAACATCCGTATCTTCCGATGAAGAAGCTACATCCAATGAAATAGGGTTCTGCATTTGAACTTCATTCGGAGGATCAATCTGAATAGGAGCAGGGGTAGTATCCTGAGAGATAGCATGCATAGCATCCTGTAATTTGCCCTCTGCAAGGGTTACATCCATATCCTGAGGAGAAGGAAACTGATGGTGCTCAAAAAGAGTGCAATCCTGAGCTTTTTCAACAAGAGGAAGATTGGCCTGTGATTTATCAACCTTCCTCCAGTAGTGCTTCGGAGCAGTAGAGGACTTCACCAAAGAAGCCATGGCAGAAACTGGAGGAGAAGGGAGAGTATCCTTGACAGCTGAAGAAGGAGCAGGTGGTATGGGCCTGGATATAGAAGGGCAAGCACGTGCAAAGTGACCAACCTGTCGGCACCGATAACATGCAGTGGGGAAAGATGCAAAATGGATCCTGATGCGCATCGGATGAGCAAATCCCAAATCAAGATCCAAAGTAGATAGCACGGGCTGCGTCATGTCCCACAGAATGCAAAGACGAACATCACGAGAGGCTTGCAAGAACTCCTATCTCGGAATATGGAGAGGCCTTTCCAAAAAAGCTGCAAGAGTTGGAAGATGTTGAAGAAGAGGCACAGGCAATGCTTTGAGAGTAATCCAAACCGGACAGTGAGTCAGGAGTGTGGCAGAAGGATCAAAAAGTGGATCCCAGGGCATAACATAATCAAAGAAACCCGCTCCAGGAACACCAGCATCATTGACAAGGCGCTCTACCACCTCAGTTGAAGAGCACTGAGCATAGTAAAATCCTTTGCCTAAAAAGACAAAGGAAGAAATATAATCCGGACCCACTGCAACATCAGCCCAAAGACGGAGCTGAACTGAAGATAAAACCCTGCCCATGAAGTAGAGGCAGACTCCAAATTGTTGAGCCTTTCGAAGACCAAAGACCAAAAGGGCAGAATCCAAAGAGCAAACAAACGGGAAACTCGATGAAGGAACTTCTGTGACAGAGGCAAAGCACAATTGGCGAAGAAGATCCAGCTGGAGTGAAGAGGAAGGGCCATCAGAACCATCCAGCTTTGCCGATTTGATGAGAGGAGAGGTAGGCAGACCACCATGCTTTCAGCAAACAAACACGCGAGTAGGAGCAGGGGCAGAAGGAGGTGCCAAAGCGGAGAATACGAAAGAGGGAGGAGGCTGCGCAGGGAACTGTACGGACTGTACAGTCTTCAGTACAGCCTGTACGGAAGGCCGTACAACAATGACGAAGGCCTGTACAGAAGGGTCTGGAAGGGACGGAAGCGGCAAAGGAGGCTGTACAGGCGACGAAATGGAAGGCTGAGTGAAGGAAGGTGGTACGAAAATCCGTACAGCTGACGGCAGCTGTACGGAAGACTAGGCGGACAAGAGGGGCACGGCGGGGGAGTGTACGGACGGGAACTGTACGGACAGAGGCAGGGATGAAGACGGGGCTGGCTGCTCAGAAGCGGAGATCTCCATCACACCTCTCTCTGAAAGATATCATTTACACCCACA